>NW_013672710.1:26729-27962 GCF_000517525.1 Limulus polyphemus
AAACCATCCGTGTTCTGTACTAAGTTAAGTATACAAGTGTGCATCGTGTATACATTTCAGAAGCAGTTGTTTATCTGGCAGTATTATAACCAATAACTTTATTGTGAGACACTCTTAACAGTAGTTTAATGTAGCAGAGATTTTTGTTAAAAGTTGAACCATGCTGACACTTCTCTCGGTAGTAAGCTGTACTAATGATATTAATGTTTCGTCAGATTTTGTAATTTGTAGCTATTATAATGCTGTCTGTGGCATACTTTTTAAAATCTACATTTATTTTAATCTAGATTTTTGACATTGAACTGTGAACTTTGTGATACAAACATGAACTTGTTTTTATTACCAGTTACTAAAATAATTAGAAAAAAAGTTAAAAAGTTAAATCAAATCTTTTGTCCTTTCTCTTGAACTGGAAGTTTATTTATTAATGATATAGAGCTTATTTACTTAATTAATATGGCATATTTTACTGGTTGCAAATGTAAATGATGTGGTACTGTATTAAAACACCAATGAAAGATACATATACTGGTCAAAATATCCATTTTCAAGGGCTTGCCCTTACCATACAGTCTCTATAGAAAATGTTATTCTGGTTGCCTGCTTTATGTTCGTGTAACATAGTAGTTGTTTGATTAAACTTTTAAAGTTTTCCATATTGAAGAGCTTTTCTTTTACTTTAACATATATCCGTTTATCACTTGTGTTCATTTCTTGGTACTTTTATATGGCAGACACCACAGACATGCTGTCTAATTACTAGTTTATAAACCCGTCGTAACATGGGATGGCTGACACCACAGACATGCTGTCTAATTACTAGTTTATAAACCCGTCGTAACATGTTCATGTTGTAACAAAGCAAGAAACCTAACATTTTCATTACTTAAAACATAGAGAACTGTATAAAGACATTTCAAATGATATCATTTGAATTCTAACCACTATTTTTGGAATAGTAAAAGATAAAATGCTATTGTTTTATTTATTTTTATATATATATATATTAAGGATTTTTGTGGACGTTGAGTACTTCTCTACTTTTTAATGCTTCATTCATTTGTTGACACTGTATCTTCTCTTTCACATTGTAACTCTGCCATTTTTAGTGTTCAGTTGAACTTAAAGATTAACGTATATATACATATATAATCATTTCATTTCAAAATAAAACATCTTTCCATCCTTTTCCCATTCTCCATTATTTACATCCATTCCTGTCACCCTTACTAA
>NW_013672710.1:28799-31132 GCF_000517525.1 Limulus polyphemus
CTCATGAAAGGAAAAATATCAGTTCACTTTTAAACCTAAATCGTTTCTGTATCAGTTCAGTGTTAAACCTAAATCGTTTCTGTATCAGTTCGGTGTTAAACCTAAACCGTTTCTGAATTAAATAATTTTCCTGTTACAATACCAAAGTTGTAAAAATATAAAAACTAAACTTTTTAATAAATGCAGACGCTAAATTGACAAATCAACGATGTGTTTTTGAACGTGTTTTCAGTTTTGCTGTCTATACATTTTATTTTACACTTTCAGTACATAGACTAACAACAATATCAGGTTTACTGTTGTTGCTAAGTGATTATTTAACATAAAAGCCACTATGGAATGCAGTGTTATGAAAAGAGAGACACTGGCTTTTATATATATATTAAATGTAGGACTTGCACTAAAAACTGATACCATTACATTTGACATTCTACCAAATATTTCACTCACACCTGTAATGTGAATATTGGCAAGATTAGGGTTTGAGAGTATTTTGTTCTTTATTATTAACGGCTTGTTTTGATATTGTAATCGGTTACTTAGAACCTATTGACAGATTTGAGGCTTTTTTTTTAGGTGGTTTCTTTCAAAACGTGTCGTAGTAATTGTGTCTTAGAGTTTATTACGTTCACATTAGTACTGAAATGTTAGTTCTTTCTCTCAATAGTTTAACACTGAATATTATGAAAAACAGACAGTGAGAGGTGGTGTTTAATTGTATTTCACATTTTTTTGCATTAACTTATACATTTTATTGTAAGAATTCCAAAATAATAAAAGTCTTTAAAAAATGTTAATAATTCTTAGTTTTGTATATTATAATAACTTTTATCACTCATTTTGTTCTTTGAAATTTAGAAGCAAAAGCATCAGACAGTTTGTATAGTATTGTTGACCTGCCTTTTAAAATGTGCCATGATCGTATTAGTTGTTACTTTAAATACACATTGTTAACCTTCCTTTTAAAATGTGCCATGATCGTATTAGTTGTTACTTTAAATACACATTGTTGACCTACCTTTTAAAATGTGCCATGATCGTATTAGTTGTTACTGTAAATACACATTGTTGACCTAACTTTTAAAATGTGCCATGATCATATTAGTTGTTACTTTAAATACACATTGTTGACCTACCTTTTAAAATGTGTCATGATCGTATTAGTTGTTACTTTAAATACACATTGTTAACCTACCTTTTAAAATGTGCCATGATCGTATTAGTTGTTACTTTAAATACACATTGTTAACCTACCTTTTAAAAATGTGCCATGATCGTATTAGTTGTTACTTTAAATACACATTGTTAACCTACCTTTTAAAATGTGCCATGATCGTATTAGTTGTTACTTTAAATACATATTGTTGACCTGCCTTTTAAAATGTGCCATGATCGTATTAGTTGTTACTGTAAATACACATTGTTAACCTACCTTTTAAAATGTGCCATGATCGTATTAGTTGTTACTTTAAATACACATTGTTAACCTACCTTTTAAAATGTGCCATGATCGTATAAATATTTTCTTCCTCATTACCTTGTTTTGTTTTGCGTACTGCACGTATTTATCATGCTGCTATGATTTTACTATTTTCCAGGTCTTATATTTGTAGTGGATAGTAATGACAGAGAACGTATAGGAGAAGCCAGAGAAGAACTAATGAGGATGTTAGGAGAAGATGAACTAAGAGATGCTGTTCTCCTTATTTTTGCCAATAAGCAGGTAAATTGATCAGTGTTACATGTCTTTGTAGTATCCTTTTAAATCCAGAAATGAAACAGTCATGTAAATCGTTCAACATTATTAACTTTATCAGTTTGTCATCAGTTGTAGACAGTAAACAGTTGAATCAATTGACTGTTGAAAACCTAATGTTCTTATAAGGATCCTGGAAAACCAGAGAATTACTTCAGAAGAAGTTGGTAAGAGTCCTTGGGTATTACAAGATGGCTCTGAAAACAATGAAACTTATTATCTTTTTTTAAAAAGATAAACGAGGAAATTCCAGGACAGAGAATTACTTCAGAAGAAGTTAGGTAAGAGTCCTTGGATATTACAAGATGGCTCTGAAAACAATGAAATTCCAGGACACTCCCAAGTGTTGTATGCACGACTCACAGAAACAGACATCCTTTTCCTCATAAGTGTGCCTTTCAGTCACCACCTAACTAATAGACAGTATAGCTCATGGCTTCTTTTGGACAAAAGTGACCACCACAGGGTGCACGGTCAGCAGTGTGAGAGATCATTTAACACTGCAGTTGCGTAGCAATCTACCCCGACAACTTGAAGAAGATGCTAGAAAACAGTAAAAATGCCATGTGTGGAAAAC
>NW_013672710.1:31743-37336 GCF_000517525.1 Limulus polyphemus
ATTTTATCAGAAAATAGTGGTGTGCTTGAAATGTTGAAAAACATATTCAGCATCAATGAAGTTGGGAGAATTCTTTAGTATTGTTTTTCTTCGAGTATTTTATCAGAAAATAGTGGTGTGCTTGAAATGTTGAAAAACATATTCAGCATCAATGAAGTTGAGAGAATTCTTCAGTATTGTTTTTCTTCAAGTATTTTATCAGAAAATAGTGGTGTGCTTGAAATGTTGAAAAACATATTCAGCATCAATGAAGTTGAGAGAATTCTTCAGTATTGTTTTTCTTCGAGTATTTTATCAGAAAATAGTGGTGTGCTTGAAATGTTGAAAAACGTATTCAGCATCAATGAAGTTGAGAAAATTCTTCAGTATTGTTTTTCTTCAAGTATTTTATCAGAAAATAGTGGTGTGCTTGAAATGTTGAAAAACGTATTCAGCATCAATGAAGTTGAGAAAATTTGTCATTATATTTCTTTATGTTGTTTACTTTGCAAATTGATGTAAGTTTCAAAATGTGGCATAACTTATCATCAATGTAAAAACATAATCAGTGCACCATTTTACATTTCCAATTTTTGTCCTGTTAATCGTCAACAAAACAACCGTATTTTCTTTTTAGGATCTTCCAAATGCCATGAATGCAGCAGAAATCACAGACAAACTAGGCCTTCATTCTCTGAGGAACCGCAACTGGTACATCCAGGCCACCTGTGCTACCAGTGGAGATGGGTTGTACGAAGGACTTGACTGGTTATCCAACCAGTTGAAAAATCAAAAGTAGAGTAATGATAAAACCTTTTTTTTAAATACAAAAAATAGTAGGAGTGGACCTGGATATTACTCCTTAAAGTATCTGTATAAAAACAAAGAGTTCACTTAGCACAAAACACAGAATTCTGTTTATATTCTTGTCTACGATGTAACGAGTCCGGCTTGTATCGTATTTATTACAGATGTGGCATGGTAACGTTGCATTATAGTTCATTATTCAAGAACAGAGAGTGTAGTATTTTAATGTATTTTATTATTAGCTGTCCCAGTACATTCCAAAGGGTAGCACCACATGTTTGTGAAATGAATGAAAAGTGTGTAACACAATGTCGTTGGTCTTAAGAAATAGTGAACAAAATTTTATTTTGTGAGTGATAATTATTGTACATAGCCAAACATCAAAGTCATATCCCATTCTCTGGTACTGTTGATGTGTAAAGATTTACTGCTATTTACTATGTATTCCTTAGCTAAATTTATGCTTCACTTGTAGTGTTACAGGTTTTTATTGGTGTGTTTTGGAGTAATTATAATTACAATAGTGAGGGAGCTGGTGCTTGCTCAGATAATGTTGACCAGGCTTCATAACTTTTCTCTTTACATCAGTAATTTTAAACCACTAGCCGAATCTGTGGCTCATTATTCTGCTTTTTGTGTGTGTGTGTGAAAAATAATAAAAACATTTGCTAAAACAGATGTGCATTTTTTTGTCTTCTCAAAGTATAAGATAAAAAAAAAATTTCCATATTGATATGAAATCGAAGTCAAAATGTGAAACAGATTTAAATTTACTTTTTTTGTGTAACATTACTTTTTAATTATTACTATTTAAAATTGTGTGCAAAAATAATATTAAGATAAGTAATTGTTTCGTTGAATTGTAAAAACTGAATAAGCTATTGATTATTTTGGTGTAGAATCACCAAAGAGAATTTAAAATGATGTATTTAATTTATTCGGTACAAAGTTGGAATATATTGTAAATATATTTCCTCTTAGTAGAGAATAAATATCTCTCGTGATTTTTAAAAGGAACTTTCGTACACAAAATGAATAGATCAGATAGTGTAACTCCACTTTGGCATATGTGGAAGATGAAAATTTACGAGTTCTTTAACAGTTTCTTCTGTACAAGTAGACACGTTAGTTGGTTATTATCAGCTGATGGTTTGAAATAAATCTAGTTGTTCTGTGGAAAAATGTTTTAACATGCAAGATTTTAAATGAAATGGAGGTACTGTGAAAGTGATTGGTTATTAAAAGGAAGGTCGTGTTTTTGTTGGTATCCCTTCTGTAGAACTTGTGCTTAAATCATGAACATTTTGTTATTTAATAAATATGTAACTTCTAAAAGTTGTTTGTTCTTTTAAAATTTTGAAACTTTCATTAAATAAAAGACATAGATGTAACCTATAAAGGGACTTTTCAGTGTTGTATGTATAACATTAAGATTGAAGAAGCTAACATGAGACAGTTTGTCATATTTCCTGAAGTAATTTAAACTGGGCAGAACTGTGAGTTGGAGATATTATGGTTCGTGCCCTGTTGCTGCAAAAAAAAAAAAAAAGCTGAATTTTGGAGATGCTCATGTGCTGTAAGATTGATGGTCAAATATTTCACAGAGTAGCCCAAGAATTGGTGGTCGGTGCTGTTGATTAGTTGCCTTCCCTCTAGTCTTAAAAAAACAACAACCTACGGTTCTCTGGTTACTGTTACATTCATATTCTGGTACCAACATGTTGGCTCGTGCGTCCAAGATTTTGTCTATCGAAGTAAATGTGTCTAATATCGTCTTGCATGTTTTTTCTAGCTAGTGATCAGTTGATTTTAAAGTATTGTTTTGAAACAATTGTGTCTTTGAAAGTCAGGAAGACATGATTTTTCAAAACAGTTTTAAAATATATTCTGTATACAAAGTATGTTTTTATTAAGTATGATATAAAACATCTCTTTAATGATGTAACCAAGTTAATAAAGTTGTGAACATCCCTTTAATGATGTAACTAAGTTAATAAAGCCGTGAACATCCCTTTAATGATGTAACTAAGTTAATAAAGTTGTGAACATCCCTTTAATGATGTAACTAAGTTAATAAAGTTATGGACATCCCTTTAATGATGTAACTAAGATAATAAAGTTGTGAACATCCCTTTAATACTGGCAAGTTGCGAGTGAGGAACTTTAGATTTTGAGCTAAAATCATCAGTTATAGATTTTTGCAAGAGATGAACTTTGAATGTTTTTAAGACTTCTTTTTACTCAAGTAGCCTAAAGATAAATACAACAGCATGATAGGTCTGCTGACAAGAGGATATTTATCTTAGCTGCAGGTATTTTCAAAGTAGTATAATTCAGTATTGTCGTATGTTTGATTGTAAGTTTGTTTCTTGGAAATTTTGAAGTTTCACATGCCGACAGTACAACAGTTTTCACTACAGTTAAACGTTAATTTTTACTTTAGCTATAAAGAATGTTACCATTATTAACTGTTAAAAAATGGAGAAACACTTTTGAAAACAAGTTTAGTTGAATCCTTAAAAGGATCTTTATTTAAAACCTTCTTTTCTAGTTTTTATGTTTTGGCGATACATGACCACACTGTAACAAATAGATCAGTTTCAAGTGACTTTTTATTTGAAAAAGTAATGTGTCCATTTAAATATAGTTTTAAATAAATATCCTGTTTTAACTCAAGGTCTCATGTAGACATTTTCATAACCCAAGTGATTAAGAACAAACCTTTGTCGTGACACTGTTAAAGTGGTTTACTGTCAACTAGTCGTAATTTGCATATTTTTAATTTGGGTGAAAACTGCCAGTGATTATTGAGAACAGTTTCAGTCATCTACAGTATGTACATTACCAACCAGACTCTGAAATAAAGCTTAGTTATTGAATGCAATGTTTGAAGTTTGAAAAGTGTTCACAATGGAAATCTGAGATTGAAAAGTTTTAACTCTTGGAGGAACAGAGTGGGGACTTTGGCAGTGCGAGTGAGCTTGCCTTTTAGTTGTTTTGTTTTTTCCCTAGTATATTTTGAATTGATTTATAGTGTTCAGAACTTCTGTAATTTATTGAAGTTAACGTTTTCTAAGATGTGTGTCCTGGAATATTGAAGTATAAACTTCACTTTTTGAAAATGTATTTTTATGACAAACACTTCTACACTTGTAGTATTTGTATCAGATGTTTAGAAATAACATTGTAAGTCGAATAGTAATAATATATTCGTACATATTTTATAAAGACGTATGAGGTCTATAAAGAGCTTTTATCACTAATTTCTACAAAACACTATCCAATGAGATTAATCACACCAGGAACTTAAGACTCAAATTTGATTTTTAAATGTGAAGAACTTTGGTAAGAAACATACAGAACTGAAAGTAGGGTAGACTACATAATGTTCATAAAATACTTAATTAAATTGATTTGTGTGTATTTACATCCCAGAATAATCACTGTAACTTATATAGTGGCCTGAGTGCAGCCCAGTGGTTAAAGTACCAGACTCTCGAGTTATGAGGTTCTTTGGTTCGTGTCCCATATCACACACACACACACAAAACAAAAATGCTGTCAACACTTTGGGATCAAGGGTATGTTATGAGAGTGGCTGTCAAATCCCACTGTTTGGTCTGAAGAGAGTTGGTGGTGAGTGCCGTTGACTAGCTGCCTTCCCTCTAGTCTACCGCTTCAAAATTAGGGGGCCAGGTGGTTAGGGTGCTCGACTCGCAATCTGTGGGTCGCGGGTTCGAAACCCCCATCCCACCAAACATGCTCGCCCTTTCAGCCGTGGGGTGCGTTATAATGTGCGGTCAGTCCCACTATTCGTTAGTAAAAGAGTAGCCCTAGAGTTGGTGGTGGGTGGTGATGAATAGCTGCCTTCCCTCTAGTCTTACACTGCTAAATTAGGGACGGCTAGCGCAGATAGCCCTCGTGTAGCTTTGCGCAAAATTCAAAAACAAACAAACAAAATTAGGGCCCTTGTATAAACGTGAGCTAAATTTAACAAAACTAGTTATTTGCAAAGTGAAGGCTGTGATTACGAGAGAAAGACCTTTGACCCCAAAAGCAATAATCGTGGCCATAAGACTGAGCAGGTTGACTTGACTGACACCTCGTGTAAAGTATTATTAAACGTCTGTGTTAGGATAAAAGTTGCTTGTTTTTGTTGACAGAGAAATGTTCGCATACGTTAAATGTACACTTTTAATATCCAGTTCAAGTTTTAAGAATTTTAAACACAGAGTGAGACTAAAATAAATGCTTATATGACAAAAAATAAACGAGGTGTCATTTGTTTTAATTCCAACGTTTCGCCTTTGTGACGTCTTCAGGAGAGATTACATTATAACTGTTAACTAGGACGACACAGAACAATGTAACGAATGCTTGTTTGATTTTAGCATGAATATCTGTACGTTTCTTATAAATTTTCTCTCCGACTAAATCATTTGCACGTTGTTCTAAAAATATTCAAAGTGTATAGTAGAGAAGTACTTATTTTAATATATGATATAAGTAACCAACAGTTTGACAGCAACGAATAGAACGTTAGTATTCAGACAACACAGCAGGTTTTAGCCATTAGTGATACTAAGAAATCGTGCACAGTTAAAAATAAAGTAAACCTAAGCCTACATTTTTCAGTGATGAATTGGATGGGGTAGAAAATATTCATAGATTGACTTTCGTTAGGAATGTTGATTTCTGATGTACGTGAGACCGTTACTGTAACCGAGGTGACGAGGTAATATGTAAAGTGCAAAGGTTGATGCTAACGAGATAAAAGTTGTAAGTACAGGTTAGAAAAACTGCTAAT
>NW_013672710.1:38238-43848 GCF_000517525.1 Limulus polyphemus
GTACTGTGATAGTCACGGGACAGTTTGGCTGCTGTTAAGCACAAAGTGGTTATTTGTACTGTGATAGTCACGGGACAGTTTGGCTGCTGTTAAGCACAAAGCTGGTTATTTGTACTGTGATAGCCACGGGTATCGAAGTCCGGATTTTAGCGTTATGTGCCACGGTGGAAGTGGGAGGCTTGTCTAATAGAGAAGTTACTCAAGGTCAAAGGCCGCTGATTTCAGTTCCAATAAGTTCCCTTCACTTCTGTGTTCGCTATAGTTTTTTTTCTCGCAAGGCCATCTGTGTGTAGCCGTTTGAACTAGAGGGAAGACAGCTACCCACGTTGGTGGGCTACTCTTGTCTGGACAAATAGTTAATGGGACTTAACCGAATTTGTATAGGGAACCCTCTGCTTCTAATTACTTACAAGGGCAGTGAATCAAGAACCCTCAGATTCAGGGTTAGACGACGCCCGGTACATATTGATACCTCTGAAAAGAGGATAGGCCTATTTGTAATTGTCTTACGACGATAATATTTATGGTACAGTCTAATCGACCAGGACTTGACAGTAAAAAATGTGTACCCGAGTTTCATATTTCGGTGAAAAAAATAAATTAACTCCGTAAGTGAGTGTGAGAAAAGATATTACCACGGTATTGTTCATCGAGCATGAACATTTTACCACTTAAAGAAATAAAACATACCAAGTAAAAGACCTAGTTAAATCCTTGCCGTGCCTTTTCAAGGTATATAGAACCGGTGCTTTCAAACTCCGATTTCAAGTGTCGGTGGTGAACCCCCCATTCTAATAAGAGTTTATGAGAGCTGGTATGCTCGAATTTGAATACTGAAATATTAATTAATAATAGAACTTACAAGCCAACTCAAAAGGTAAAGAAGAACCCGAGTAATACATCTGTGGTATTCAGGGACACTGATTTTCAAACGGTATGTTACAGAAATGGTAAGTAAAGTTAAACAGCAAAGAAACTGTTTGTTTTCAGAATTTCGCGCCAAGCTATTCAAGGGCTCTCTACGCTAAACGTCTTTAATTTTCAAATTATAGACTAGAAGGAAGGCAGCTAGTCAACATCACTCGTCGGAGCGCGATGTTTGTTGTTGTTTTTTAACTACGGTAACGAGACGCGAACTTCGGACCACAGTCACGCTAACCATTGATCATGCTCGGTCTAAAAACAAAAACACCTGTACAAATAAAATATTTATAGAGTACAGGTTGTTTGTCCTTTGAAACTACTGATTTGCTACAGTATTTTGTCACTTCTGTCTGTTAAAGTAGAGGATTTTTCTGTTTGCACTAAACAACTCGAACAGAAATGATGATTCCTCATTTTTTAAGTCAAACCAAAGTCCTCGTGCGGTATCCCACAATCCATTGAGGTTATTTCTGTCAACGATAATTTTCGTTATACACGTGTTAAAAGAAACAATGGGGGGGGGGTGAAATAAAGCAGTTATTTCAACTGCAATAGACCTATCTGTGAAATCCGACAGCGTTCCATTAATAACTTTTTCATTATAAAGTAAGGGGGTGGATAAATGGAACTATTACATCATCTAAAAACATATAAAGTCCATTCATTATAAAATAAGGGGGCGTGGGTGGATAAAGGGAACAACTACATCATCTAGAAACATATAAAGTCCTTTTATTATAAGATAAGGGGGTGTAGGTGGATAAAGGGAACTATTACATCATATAGAAATATATAAAGCCATTTCATTTTAAAATAAGGGGGTGTGGGTGGATAAAAGGAACTATTACATCATCTAGAAACATATAAAGTCCTTTCATTATAAAATAAGGGTGGATAAATGGAACTACTACATCATCTAGAAACATATAAAGTCCTTTCATTATAAAATAAGGGGCGTGGGTGGATAAAGGGAACTACTACATCATCTAGAAACATATAAATTCCTTTCATTATAAAATAAGGGGCGTGGGTGGATAAAGGGAACTACTACATCAATTAGAAACATATAAAGTCCTATTGAATAACATTTCGAAACACAAGTCTATAGTGACTTACAAAATTTGATGTTACTCAAAACTGCAGTAACTAATCATAATTGCTATTTAAAGTTGCGAAAAACCGGGATAAGTGTTGTTTATTTGAGGCATCATGGGAAGGATGTTTAGATGCTCACTTGTAGTGGCATGGGTTCTTTTGAGGCCACTGACTGCTTCATAGGTAAGTTTCAAGCACTGCACAGTGGGGAGTGTCGAAGAGGTATTTAGTTGTTCCGTGTCTTCCTTTGACTTTGGTTCCTTTGACTTTATTGTTTTCCTGGAAGTTCTGGAAAATATATTGTTGCGTCAGCGAGGTCACGTGATGTTTCTAGAACTATCTTGTTCCTTCGTGAATTGTCGGGAGATTACTAGATATAGAGTAGCCTGGTATATACATAAGAGGGTGACAACGTGACGGAATAATGTGTGTGTAGACAGTGAGTAATTGATCTGCAGTCAGAAAGTATTATTGAGCACGTTCGTTGTTATAGCGTCTGTTTTAGCGCGATTGTTGAAATTAAGTGTATCGTAAAGTTATATTCGGAAAGAATAAACCAGTTTTATTAAGTAAGGACTTGTGTCGCTAAAGTTTCGTCGGAACGAAGTTACGGAAAGTTAATTAACAAACGGAGACGTAACAATATATATATATAACGAACAATTCAAATCTCTTAACGACCGTTTTGATTTCGCTGTCTATATGATTGCTGCTTACTAAAAATAATAATAATTCTTGATGGATGTGGGAGTTTCGTGGTCGTGAGCCTGCACGTAAACGTTCTGGAAACGTGTGCTTGTGCTATAATTCTTTTTAAGTACTGGTATATTAATTAAGAGTAACAATTATAAAAACGACGTTTTTTACTACAATAATAAGTAAAATTATCTAATATAAATTACGGTCAATTAAGTTATGTTTAATAAGATGGCTGTAAGTTATATTAAACAATTTTAATAAGGTGCTTGTACTGCAAGGGCATGTCACACTTGTTACCTCCCAACCCCCCTCGTGTTGAACATTAGCACGTCACTAATGTATGTTGTTATCAGCTTGTTTGTTAAAAACAGGATAAGAAATGCACATTTTAATCCTGTTTTAGCTACATTCGACTTCCATATCACCTCTCCATACGGTATGTATGTCTGTATGAGTTGGCTCTTTGTATCTCGTATTGAAATAGTATTTATGCTCACTCACACCCCTTTTTTTAGGAAGAGTTTTGAAAATATATACCTTAGAAATTGCTCATCCTCCATCCTGAAAAAAAAGGGTTATTAAATTCATTTAATCTCAGTTTTTATTAATTTTTAACTTATAAGTTTGAAGCCCTCTTTTAGCTACAGTTCTGTTTACTCATTGACTTTCACGGTAATCTTTGAAAAAGTGTGTAGTTTCGCCAATAGATGGCAACACTATTAGATGTTTACAATTAGCTTGGAAATGTGATTAGTGATTTCCTTACAAAAATCAATCTTAAAACTACATTTTAAAAAGAAATAAACCATCCATGAATCTTTTAAGTCAAATTAGGTTTAAATATAGATATTTCGACAATAAACAAAGAATAAAATAGTTCCAATATGTTAATAAAACTGTCATACAGAATGTATTGTTAATTTAAGCTTGTTGCTTGGGTGTTAGTGACGTTTGTAAGACTTCGCGAATATAAATGTTCTTATAAATGCACATGTCATTAGTTTAAAATAGCTGATAAAACGTTCATTCAAATCAGGATATATACAGATAGAAAACAGGTCGATAGATGGATCTTATATTTAAAAGTTTAAATTCTCGCTAATTCACTATTTATGGATCAGTGTTAAAGGTGATTTGTACAAATTCAGTATTCCAAATAATTATATGTTAAAACTAGTCTATGGAGAACAAGATTTCACCAGAGCCACAACAGGTTTTTCAATAATGTTTAGGTATAGTATGTTTAAAAACCTTATTCATCAGGATACTTAAATCGTTTTCTCTGAAATTAGCGTTGCTCGTATTTCTCCCCTTTTGTCCTTCTTTCAATAGTACCAAATTGAATATCAGAATAAAATGTTTGCTAACAGTTATTATTCTAATTGTGACTCTGGTGAAACTTAGTTCCCTTGAAGAGTTATTTTGGATTATTGTTGTTTCTTTTTATTAATTAAAAAACAAAACAGAGTCCAATTCACCTAACGATAACAACAACGTTTTATTTCTTTAACAGTTCTACGGTTAACGTAACCAACATTCGCCTAACATCATAAATAAAAACGCCTAAACGAAAAAGTTCAGGAGTATGATTCTTTATTTCTTCGTGGAAACGTAAACTCAGAATTTAACTGACAAACTCTGTAGCTTTTAACATTGTTCATTCCCCAATCTCTAGCCTTAACTTTTTTTTTTATATACGTATGGTTGTTTTCTAAACATTGGATAATGTTCCAGACTTTAATTAACGACAGGCCCATCACTTTACGTTAAGCTACCTTCTACCGTAGACTAGTGTTAGCGCTTTGGACTCGTAGTCGAGTTCGAGGCTCACTGGCTTTATGTTGTTGGGTTCTTGGGCAAGGCACTACTAAATGCTTTAGTATACATAATGGGTAGCTGGGGTATAACTGACTGGCATTCCATCCAGGCAAAATATGTCACCATTCTCATCAATTTGTGCCACAGGAAACCGAAGGTAACACCGGCTATACGTGTGTCTTTTAGGCGCGAAAAGGTTTAACATCTAGTTTTGGAACCATAACAAGGTAAAGTCTGTACAAACCTGAACAATACCAATGTTTAACTTACTTTAGTATTCCCCCCACCCCTTATTTTTTATCGGAATCGTTTCTAACTTACAAGAATTCCCGAGAATTTATTTTATTTATTTATTTGGATCTAAGTGTAAGAACCTTTCTCGGAAGTTCTAACATACTGGCGTCACGTTATTTCCACGAAACGTCGATACCGGACTATTTGAATTTATTACAATACATCGGGAAAAAAATTAAAAACTTCAATTTCTATCATATATATATAAATTTATAACCATTTATACGAGCTTTTACTCCAACATTTTCGTCTGGCTAGAATAACGTTTTTTTCCTTTTCTATAGCCAGTGTTCATACCGTTATGCATTTCATATTTAAAACTGATTATATGTATTTTAACCTATCCATAGATTTTATTCACTGCCAATAAATTTACTTTATGTATTCAATAAGACACCAGAAACAGAAAACTAATTCAAGGCTTATTAACACATTAACAGCGGTATGTCTGCGGACTTACAATCCGGGTTTCTATACCCGTGGTGGGCAAAGCACAGATAGCCCATTGTGTAGCTTTGTGCTTAATTACAAACAAACAATTAACACTCTAAAATAAAAATGTACTAACGCAATGTTTCACGTGTCCTTATTAACACATTACAATATGAATGCATGGACAGTATTTTAATGTTCATATTAACACATTAAGATATCAATGAACGGGTTACAGTGTTTTATATGTCCTTATAATAACATTACAATATGAATTTAACGACATTGTTTTAATGTCCTTATTAACACATTACAATATGAATGTACCGTGTTACGTATTAGAATTTC
>NW_013672710.1:44702-48697 GCF_000517525.1 Limulus polyphemus
TACTCCATATATCCTGATATATCTTGCACCGTATACTTCATATATCCTGATATATCTTGTACCGTATACTTCATATATCCTGATATATCTTGTACCGTATAAATCAAAAATCCTTATATATCTTATACCATGTACTTAATAAACTTGTACTATGTAAAAAAATTGACCCAACACGAGAGTAAACAAAACTGTAACCATGGTTATTACTTTTATTGCCGTTGACTTCTCATAACTCCCTCTATATATACACACGCTCTTACAGGAGGCGCTCTCAATCAGATATTACGAAGCAGCTGAATTTTGAGATGTTTCTAAAAATAGCCAAGGCCATCTGACATTTCCCGATTTAGCACACCATTGATAGTAACATCTATGCGAAGCGCGCTCTATTTGCGTGCATTCTAGCGATCGATGTAGGAGCTTCCATTTATCTAAGAGGGGGTGGAAACCAGGGATTCTTAGAACAAATTTCTCTTACGAGATTCAACCGTTGATTGTTTGTTTATAGACATTTAGTGAAACAACTGTTAATAAACTCTTAAGTTCTCTTTATTTTATGTTGTATTGGTAACTAAGACATATTCATAAACAAAACAAGGCTACCGAACTCCAACCTTTACGTTATCTCTACACCTAACTTTAGAAAAACGTTTGTTCTCCGTATTCCTGACAATCCAAACCTTCATTGTCTCGTTATGTAGCTTTACAAAGTTTAATCTCAACATATAATATTAGTCACTATAATACATTCACTTGATCACTTGTTCCCCTATACAAAAATCCCCTCCCCAGCTTCTCTACTACCCTGTACTTAACACGTCCCCTCATGTTTTTGAACACAATTCCCCTACGTAAAATGAAGTTCTTATTAAGCTTTTCGCTTCTTCGCGGTAACTAACCGACTAACGTTTAGACATATTTCATTTATATGTTACACTTATATATTTTAATCATAATGTTATTGTCCCTCGAATCCCCGCTAGACGGGGATCAGGCTATATATTTGAATCCCCGCTAGGAGCTATATTTTACTTCATAATATTATTGTCCCTTGAATCCCCGCTAGGAGCTATATTTTACTTCATAATATCATTGTCCTTTGAATCCCCGCTTGACGCTATATTTTACTTCATAATATTATTGTCCCTTGAATCCCCGCTAGGAGCTATATTTTACTTCATAATATTATTGTCCCTTGAATCCCCGCTAGGAGCTATATTTTACATCATAATATTATTGTCCCTTGAATCCCCGCTAGGAGCTATATTTTACTTCATAATATTATTGTCCCTTGAATCCCCGCTAGGAGCTATATTTTACTGCATGATCCGAAAAACTGACGATCAATCCGTTAATATTTTTGTAAGCTATATTATTAATCTTGTAATTTGTAACATCTTAGTTAGAGGGCGCTGGATGTTAAGATAGATCTAGAACGCTTAGAAAGTTCTAATTTGACGTCAAGTTTTTCTCGTACTTTCGAAACTACATTACAAATACGAGTTAGTTAGAATTGAATTTTGTAGAAATGTTAAAACAGGAAGTAAGATAATTGAGCACTGTTAGGACTGAATGTTAAAACAGGAAGTAAGATAAACGAGTACTATTAGGACTGAATGTTAAAACAGGAAGTAAGATAAATGAGCACTGTTAGGACTGAATGTTAAAACAGGAAGTAAGATAAATGAGTACTGTTAGGACTGAATGTTAAAACAGGAAGTAAGATAAATGAGTACTGTTAGGACTGAATGTTAAAACAGGAAGTAAGATAAATGAGTACTGTTAGGACTGAATGTTAAAACAGGAAGTAAGATAATTGAGCACTGTTAGAACTGAATGTTAAAACAGGAAGTAAGATAAATGAGTACTGTTAGGACTGAATGTTAAAACAGGAAGTAAGATAAATGAGCACTATTAGGACTGAATGTTAAAACAGGAAGTAAGATAAACAATTACTATTAGGACTGAATGTTAAAACAGGAAGTAAGATAAATGAGCACTGTTAGGACTGAATGTTAAAACAGGAAGTAAGATAAACAAGTACTATTAGGACTGAATGTTAAAACAGGAAGTAAGATAAATGAGCACTGTTAGGACTGAATGTTGAATTAATTTCACCAAGTAATCTAAAAGAACAACCTGATAATGAAAAAACAATATTATGTTTTCTTTCTCTCAAAACAAACTGTGGTAGACGTTCTCTCTCTCTCTTTATATATATATATATATAGGTACATCGTATAATATTAAACCAATAATAAAACACTATAGTTTCTTATGGTTTTAATATTATATATATATATATATACATATATATAGGTACATCGTACAATATTAAAACAATAATAAAACACTATCGTTGAAGCTCCAGAACGTATTTGTGTGCTAACATCTGTTCTGTTCTTCTTGTTACTGGTGGGGTGAAGGTTCATAGGTCTGTCCACTGTTTACTTCCTGTTTTCAGAACAATAAATCTTTTGCTGTCGTTAACAAACAGAAAATGTTAAAGATAGTATAGTCAGACCAAATGTCACACATTATTCATAAATATTACTTTGAAAATTGATGTTTATGGAAATCGCCAGGCGTTTAAACTGTCTCAAACTTAAAGCGATCGTCTGCTGCCTATTTTAATTTAATAACAAGAGTAGATAATCGCTTAACTACACACAAAAAGGTTTTAATTAAAGAGGTCAACGTTCGCGGACGAATGCAACGTGTCTCCGCCACGCAATACCAACGTGGTCAATGAGCTCTTTTAAAGTGACAAACTTCTGGTACTCTGATGACACTTTTAAAGTGACAAACTTCTGGTACTCTGATAACACTTTTAAAGTGTCGTCAGAGTACCAGAAGTTTGTCACTTTAAAAGTGTCATCAGAGTACCAGAAGACTGTCAGTTTAAAAGTGTTATCAGAGTACCAGAAGTTTGTCACTTTAAAAGTGTCATCAGAGTACCAGAAGTTTGTCACTTTAAAAGTGTCATCAGAGTACCAGAAGACTGTCAGTTTAAAAGTGTCATCAGAGTACCAGAAGTTTGTCACCAATAGACCAGAACTCTGATTTCCTGAGTTGTGATTTCAGTACCCAAACACATACAATCATCATTGTTCTTGTAACTTAGCTCTATTGAAGATGGAAAAGTGTCTGCCTACCCCTCTTCTATTATAAAAATGGCAGAAGACTGTCAATTTAAAAGTGTTATCAGAGTACCAGAAGTTTGTCACTTTAAAAGGGCTACTCTTTTACCAACGAAAAGTCGGATTGACCGTCAAATTATAACGCCTCCACGGCTGAAAGGGCGAACATGTTTGGTGTGACGGAGATTCGAACCCGCGACCCTCAGTTTAAGTCGAGCGTCCTAACAACCTGGCCATGCCGGGCCAGGGAAACTGGGGATTCAATCTTAGATATCCTTGTGAAAACAAGGATGAGTGGGGGATTCATTCTTAGATCCCCCTGAGAAAGGAAGGTAGATTGTGGATTCAGTCTTAGATCCACTGAGAAAAGTTGCTGTTATCATCACAATTATATTTACACCTTTAGTTTCTTTAAAGAGTTGGCGGTGGGTGGTGATGACTTCCCCCTAGTCTTACACTGCTATATTAGGGACGGCTAGCGAAGATAGCCCTCGTGAATCTTTGCGCGAAATTCACGATAAAACAAACCAACCCAGTCTCCTTTGTTTTCTCAAGGGAATCTAAAATTGAATATCCAGTTTCCCTCTGCCATTTTTCATCTTTTGGTATACGTCATGTTTTAGTATACATCATGTTTGGTATACGTCATCTTTTGGTATACGTCATGTTTGGTATACGTCATATTTTGGTATACGTCATGTTTTGGTATACATCATGTTTGGTATACATCATGTTTTGGTATACGTCATGTTTGGTATACGTTATCTTTTGGTATACGTCATGTTTTGGTGTACGTCATGTTTTGGTATACATCATGTTTTGGTATACATCATGTTTTGGTGTACGTCATGTTTT
>NW_013672711.1:0-6340 GCF_000517525.1 Limulus polyphemus
TAACTGAAAATACAGAACCTTCCCTGTGAGGTCCCCTCACCACGTACAGGAATCCACGTCGAGGGGAAATCATAAGGTATGTGGATATAGATTTAAAGAATAAAACAGTCGTAATTAAAGAATCGTTCCTTGGATTTATACAACTTCTGTGTGAAGATGCAGCTACAATAGATCACAATGCTGTGACAATGCAGCCGTGATGTCTGGTTGTATATCTGGCCTACAACAGAGAATACTAGGAAAAAATCCCAAAGCCATTTTCACAAATTGTGATAACCATAGTTTAAATCTTGCCAGAGTACACTGCTGCCCAGGAGCCATTGGCAGTGACATTTTTTTGTTGTTATTCAAATAATATAACTGTTTTTTTCAAGGTCAACCCTGCGCTGGGATAAGCTTAGAAGTGCTGTAGGCTCCACAGTAAAACAAGAATCTGACACTCGTTGGAGTGCAAGCAGTCAAAACTATCCACAATAATTTTGATAAGCTAATAAGGTTACTGGAAACTCTATCAGAGGACGTTGAGCAAACAATGGAAACGAGAGGAGAAGCTGGCCAAATACTTCACAACATGCTATCTTTCAATTTTTGCACACTGCTTCCCTTATGGTATAATACATTGATAAAAGTTTATCGTGTGCAGAAGCGCTTACAAGATCCAACAATGAACTTTCAAGAAGCATATAAAGTAATTAAAGCCCTGCAATTATACATTTCTGAAAACCATGAGGAATTGTGTCAGAACTCAATAAAAGAAGAAAAAGACAGAATTGAAATAAGCAGAAGAACATGAAGAAAAAAAAGCAATGAGTGGAGAAGTATCAAGAGATGAAGGCCTTTCAGCCGAGGGAGAGCTAGAAAGGGCATTGAAATGTATTCTCGATCGCCTCCAGCCAGAGATGAAAATCAGATTCACAAGACTGCATGACCTAAACAAGAGATTTGGATTCCTTTTTAACATGCACAAGCTATTGAAAGATACCAGTGTTCCATCAACATCGGAACCTTCCCTTAAAGAAAAGTGTGAACGTTTGGGCATATTATACAACACTGACATAGATGGAAATGCACTCTATCATGAAATTTGTGACTGCAAAATGATCATCAATATATGCCAGGAAGCTGCACCAGACTCTGTTATTGATTTATTATCATTCATAATAGCATATGGAGAGGACGTTTTCCCTAATATGCGTTTGGCATTGCAAATCATGCTAACAGTTTCAAATGGTAGCTGCGAACGATCATTTAGCAAATTAAAACTTATTCTCACAGGCTCCGTGAGAAGGCCATAATAAGCATAGAGTGGGAAACACTTGACAAAATTAATTTCCACAAAATCATACATAAATTTGCAGCAGTTAAAGCAAAGAAGTTGCATCTTGTATAATTCATCTAATGAATGAAAGGCCATATTTCCATATGTCTGTAAATGATCATTCCTGTTCTATTATTTCATATCGATAAACAATGTTTTACAATGTTTTATTTTATTAATAAGGTTTCCCATATTACATAGACTTTCATTTTACAGTAGGCTACGGTAGAGATATCTTTATTTCAATGGGGGTGTATGTGTGGAAGAGGGTGCAAATTGAGGTTTTTGTCCCAGGGCGCCAAATACCCTCAATACGCCACTGGGTAACAGTGGTAATTTTTGATATTATTAACACAAATAACACTATTATGTTCACGAGTATTCAATCACAAATTAGTCTTTCTCAAAATTTCTTTAACTGTACAAAAACGTATTTGTTTTAAATACTTATTCTAAAGAATTACAAACTCCAACTACCTTGAAGCCCTAGATCAAATTAATATCTTATCTCTGGAAATGATGTGAAGAGTTTTGAGATGGTTGGTCTACTGTAGTTCCTTTTTACTATTACTGATTTACAATTACGAATAATACATTTTAAAAAGGATATATATAGATATATTTAATTACTAACTGGACTCTGAAAACAATCTTTCCCTAGATCAAAAACCAGTTTAACAAATTAAATCAGTTTGAAGTTGTGCTCTTATATGCTCTAGTGATTTACTAAGGAACTATTTTCAACACACACAAGTACAGGAAACTTTAGTTTATTTCCAGACTATACACTTAAAAGTTTACATTTACCTAGTTTGACAAGAGCTCAGGAATCAGTTTTGGACATGTTACTCAGTTTTTTACATACTGAAGTATAATCAAATTTGACACAGTATGAACTGGTAGACAGTGAAAGTGAACAGTTTGGTACTCAACCCCTTCTGACCCACTAAAAAAACTTTGATTTATCCTAGTTTTGTAAGTTTCTCCTCAGAAGGGGATCAGGTGATCTTAACGAAACAAATCCAGTAAGGCATCAAGACACTTTGTATTTGGCAGATCTTTCACTATGTTCTGAAGTACACTAAAAGAACAACGTCATGATTTACTTATTACACCACTGTTGTTTTCAGTTTTAAATTAAAGGAAATAATCAGGTTGTGGCTTTTTCGTTGGAATTCCTCGACTTTCCTGCAAAAAAAAAGAAAAAAGAAAAAGGTCAAATTTATGAAAACAATTTAAGTAGAAGATGAGAAATCAATGTTAATATTTTTTCTGCTTGTTACAAAATGTCCAATATCCACTAAAAAGCTAAGGAAACATTTTGAAGCATCTACCAAGAATTAGGAAATTATTACACTCTTGAAAGAAACCAGTAATATTATAAATAATGGTATTATTTAATTTTGAAACTGATAAATCTGTTTTAGGATTTGCTATTTTTTATTTTCAATATATATATATATATATATATTGTAATTTAGTTGATGAGTTTCTTAATTTTGTGCAAGGCTACAAAAGAACTAATTTTATATAGCTGTATCCCAGTTTGAACTGACAGGCTAAATGGAAGACAATTAAACAATAAGGACCCACCACCAACTCTTGTCTGACCGAATACTGGACAGTGACATGAAGTGTGGTGTGAGACTTTTTTGTTTTTGCTGTAACAAGACATGAACAATGGACCCACAGATCCACAATTTGGCAGGCTAACCACTGGACCATGCTGGTCATGTATACTTTTCATCAGAAGTTAATAAGACAAGAAATTTGATGACCAGTGTGCTTTCAGCAAGCAAACCTTGTGAAACAGATTGAGTTGTGAATTTTCTTTATCTTAAATACTTGTAAACAAGAACATTACAATAGAAAAAGTACATTCAGGCATCATAAGAATGTATTTCATACTAACAAAAACTACATGAAACCATTGTAAGAACTTATTTCATATTAGTGAAATGTACATGCAGCCTCATAGGGATTTACTTCATACTAGTGAAATGTACAGTTAGGACTGGTTAACTTTGGTTATAGTGGGAGTGTTAAATTTTCTTATTTTTGGAGGCAATGGTTTATCACATTTGTTTATGTACTTGTGTATGAATCATGCATTGTGTAGTTCAGTTGTTGTGAACTAGCACTTGTATTATTGCATCATGTTACTAGAACCTTTTACATTTTTTTCTCATGTTAATTGAGTATTATTGCATCATAATATCTCGGTGTGTGGAATATTTTAAGCCTCTATCAAGCTATAAATATATGTCCAAAATGTAGTTCAAGTTAGTTATTTAGATAGATGGATCTAGACTGTGTGATTGTAAGTTTAGCCTTAAAGAGCATATAACTGGCAAGTCCAAGAATAACCAGTCAGTCAAAAACAGGGATGGCTGAACAGAAGCATGATGCCATCAAAGGTAACAAGAAGTCAACAAATAAAATGGAGAAATGAAGAAGAGATGCTATAATTGTTATAAAATGGGTCACATTGTGTGCAAGTGCAAGTCTGTCAACAACAAGCAACAGCAGAAATTTCAATATAAAGTAGCTGGAGCTACCTACAAAGATGGTGCTGGTAAGAAACAAAAAAAAGTGACTGTCATCATAGATACTGCTGCCAGAAGAAACAGAATAAAGACAACTCAATTAGATTTACCATAAGAAGGAAGTGCTATCATCATGATTAAACAGTGCATAACTGATGATCAGCTCAAGTTAGCAAATGAGTCAACATTCCCGGTGGAGATTAGAGCATGAGATATTGAGAGGTGCTAGTACGTGAAGATGTCAGGGAAAAGAAAGTGAAAGCCCTAGGAGACACTGGGTGCAGCAGTGAGAACCAGTCTAACATCTGATAAACAGATGACGGGCAAGGTACATCTGTGTGTGTTAATTGATGGGACAGTGAGAACATTTCCCACAGCAAGAACAAAGATGAACACTCCATACTATGTGGGAGAACTTAAGGCCATATGTATGAAAGCACCCATTTAAGACTTGATGATTGGCAATATACCAGGCAGTAGAAGTTTGAAGGAACCAGACGAAAAGAAGACTGATGAGGCATCTGCAGTCACTACAAGAGCTCAAGAATAGCAAAGCAAGCAAAACATCAAAGTCAGTGATGAACTGACTGGCAAGCAGAAGCAGTATGCAGATGTCTTCACAGATAGACCAGACAAGACAGACCTTGTACAGGGATCCAGTCAAGATGAAACCCTACCAGATACCATGTAAGGAGAGACCTGATCAAGCTAGAAGTTGAGATGATGTTATAAGCCAGAATGACTGAGGTTTCAAATTCATCCTACCATTCACTAGTGGTAATCATGAAGAAGAGGGATGGCTCAAATCACTTCTACATAGCTTGCCAGAAGCTGAACCTCAGCTGACTGGGCCAAATTGTTTTCCAAGATCGACCTCACTAAAGATTATTGGCAGATTTTGATAGAGACAAGATATAAAGAGAAGACAGCCTTTGTGACACCAGATGAATGCTAACAGCAAGAGGATGCCATTTGGGTTAGTCAACTCAACAGTAACATTCAACTGCATGATGAGGAAGATGTTGCACAAAACCACCAATAGCAAGCATTATGTGGACAACATTCTGACCCACACAACCAGATGGGAAGACCACCTGAAGAAACTCGGAGAGCTGTTCAGGCGAGTGAGGGCAGCAGGTCTGACCATCAGACCATCTTAATGCTATATCAGTTATTCTGTGCTGGACCTTGTTGGACACAAGGTGGGTGACCAACATATAACCATGGAAGAGGAGAAGCTAACTTGCAAGCAGCCATTGTAAGAATTTACTTCATACTAATTAAAAGTATATTCAGTCATTGTAAGAATGTATTTCATACTAACAAAAAGTACATCCAGCCATTGTAAGAATGTATTTCATACTAACAAAAAGTACATCCAGCCATTGTAAGAATGTATTTCATACTAACAAAAAGTACATCCTCCTTTCATAAGAATGTGTCATACTATTGAAAAGTACATCCAACCATCATAGAATGTATTTTGTACAAATGCCATATGGTGAAGTAATTTTTGATTTCTTTATTTCTAAGTAAAGTAAAACTTCCTTTATCTTAAACCAAAGTTAAATAATCTCTCTTTTTTTATATACCTCAATTACCTGAGGTGCTGCTTCAAATATTGTAAATTCTCTTTGAAGGTTTTCGTCTAATTCTAAAATCGCTGCAACATTTCCACACCTACAAAAAAAAACAAAAACACTTTACTATAAAACAGAAGTTTCTAACACTTTTAATCAAGAAAATTTCACAGTGATTAACTTAATTTTTTATATATATTATACTTACACTGAATGTTTCTCCTATAGACACATATATATAATTTTAATCAGTCTGTATGTCTGAAGTTGCGTTAATTATTTCCAAATAGTTTTTGCTTACACCCTAAAGTAAGACATGTGTGAAGTCTAGAAATTAAAGTGTTTGTTTATGTCCGTTATAAAATGAATTTTACCTATTCTACTATTTTTAAAAGTAAAACATTAAGTTTACCAAAGCTAACGAAGTTTCTAAAAGGTATGCTTCTATATTATTAGTTAATTAATGGAAAAACATTATAAACTTAAATTTGTTGTAAAGCACAAAGATACATAATGGGCTACTATCTGTGCTCTGTTCATCATGGGTATCAAAATACAATTTTTTTAGCATTTAAGCCCACTGACTTGCCACTGAGCCACAGAGTGCAAATGTATTATAAACCGTCTATAGAACAAACGTTGATCTATCAATGACATTAGTTTGGTATTGGTATGTAGCAAGAGTTCTAGTTTTAACAATAATAAAGAAAAACTATATATACAATAAATTTTGATGTAGTAATCATGTAGTGATAATTAATAAGTATTCTAGCTTTAAAAATATTAAAAATAATCAAACTGTCAAAAGAAAAACCTTCATAAACTAGTAATAATTAATATCTACTACAAGTCTACCACAACGTCGGACCTTATCATGAAAAACAGCCCTGCTAAAA
>NW_013672711.1:7340-23154 GCF_000517525.1 Limulus polyphemus
TGTACTGCTAGATACGTCGACGACTGCTTCATCGTTACCAAAGACACTGATGAATTAATGAAGCTCCGACAAAACCTAGCCACTGACAAAACCATCAATTTTCTGGATGTACATATCGATGCCAACAACAGCACATACGCCATATATATATATATATGTATATCAGCAAAAAATGAACTGGATATACTCCTAATTGAGCAATACAAAGTAATGAAACATAATTTAAGTGGGACGTTACAGAACTGGTTAATTTCACTAAAACACAAATAACACATCTAAAGACTTTTAAACATATTGATAATTTTCTCCAAAAACAACACACTGATATTTTCAATGCCACATTATTTTTTGTATGTATAGTCAACATATCTACATGATTCCACATAAACCAGTTTGTTCCATTTTTTGGTGTATGAAAGGTTCATTCATTAAAAACTTTTGTAAGATTAATGGAGTGCACCTACCAAGGAAAGTAATTCTGAAAACAAATGGAATTACAGAAATTCTCAAAAGTTAACATTTTCTTACACTGAAAATGTATTTCTGAAAGGTACTTATCTCTTCTCACATAGAGGTTATCTTGATCATTGACTGCCTTCTCTAAGCTTTGCTAAAATAATTTTAGTAATCAGTGCACCAGTCTTTATACCTCACCAGTCTTGCTCCATTCCTGAACATGTGCATATCATGTGACTACTCTCCACCATTAGTATTGCACCACCTATAATGGCACAATTAGCTCCCTCTACTAGAATAAAAATACCAGTTTTAGTGAGGAGGAAGGGTGGGAAGTGTGTGGGAGAAGTACTATTGGAAATATGTTTTCAGTGTAAGAAAATGTTAACTTCCAAACTGGACTTACTTCATCTCACACAAAGGTTAGAATCCCACATTGCAAAGGTGGAGGGCTGGTATAGGTGCACAAAGAACAAACCAAGCAGAAAATGACAGGTCAGAATGAATGGGTGTGCTTGAAGTGGGGTACTACACTACTTCTGTAACAGGTATGCTCTTCATCTAAGATTTAGGAAAGTAACACAAAATGGGCAGAAAAGTAATGCTTACACAATTGTAAGAGCATTAAAAAGGTGCAAGCTGTATCAACATATAATAAAAAAGAAAATGTAATAACTACAGATGGCTAAAGCACGTGGACAATATTATTGTTACCCAACAGCCCCAACTGTAAGTAAACAGAGTGCTGTACATCAAGCAACTAGAGCTATGAAGAGGAAGTGAGCAAATGGTTGTAACTGGACAAACTCCCAAAACCATCATGAGATCAAGAAGTATGAGAAACCAAACCCAGCATTATGGGGTCTTGGCACTACCTCGACTCAGTTGTAAGAACATGTAAAGCTGTAACTGGTATTAGGGGCAAAATCATACCTCACTTAGCTGTAAATGCAGGGTAGGGAGATCCTGTATTCGTAATTACGAGGAGGACAAGCAGCATTTGTCCAACCATAGGTACAGAGCATGGTTGTCCCACTGCCAATATTATGAGGCAGATGCAACCAGAATTAACAAGAAGAGAAGCATCTACTTCACACAACTGTAGGAACAGGGCATTGTCATCCTGAAGCTGATACAATGAGGAGGATTCCACGTAGGCTGGCACCAAATAATATTGATTTTATTGGGGAATCAGTTTTCTCCTCTTTTCCTGAATGAATAAATAAGCATAAGTATAGTAACACTCAGGAAGAAGTTTCCATGGTCCACCACCCTAGCAACTGGGAACTGAGAGTGGTAAAGTCTCCCATGCTCCCCTCGAAGAAAAAGGGGGAGGGGGATAAAAAGACAGTGGGAAATCCGAAGGAACATCACACAGGAGAAAGTGTAATGGATGACTGTGTTTCTATATTTTGAAAAGCAGACCGAACCCAAGGGTCAGCAGGGATAGACAGAAATCTCCTTCTGAAGTCCATGAGTGAGGATCCGCTAAAGATATAATTACATTACAAAAATATAAATATACACCACCAGGGAAGCACCCAGTGGGCTTACAGAAACACCCCAACTCAACTTTGAATGTTATATAGTTACTGCATTTAGTGAGGTTTGAAACAAAGTACACCTGACCAAGGCAACACCCACCACTAGGTGGGATCTGTGAAGAAGCTTAGAGAAACTGAAATGAAAATATAAAAGAAAGGAAATGAGCAGACGTACCCCAGTTAAAAGCAAACAGGCGTGTGCAGAATCACCATGGGAGGAAGACGATATTCACCAGAGGAAAAAACAGCCAGATCATGCAGATAATGAATGACAAAGGTTTTGATAGTTGTCCACATACCAGCCTGGACCAGCTAAAGACATGGTAATGTGACAGATTTGAAGTGAAGAGACATTGTGGAGACAGCGACCTTCCATGGACAAGTCTGAATACACCATCCTGATGAGTTGATGAACCCAACCAGGGAGAGTTACTGGAGATAAATCATGGGAAACAGAAGTGTTCCAAGGAATAAATAGTCAGGAGTGTGAACCTCAAAACAAAGCAGTATAAGTCACATAACACCTCAAAGATTGAACCAAATAAAGAAGCCTATCTGGACTAGAACAGGAGTACAGGTGAGAAATCAAAGGTAAGGAAAGGGGTGAGAATAACAAACCATCTTTCCGGGGCCACATAAGTCTTAGGCAGGAAGGACCAGTCAGGATAGAGGATCACACAAGAGGAAAGAAAAAGGGAACAACAATATTAATGGCATAAATATCGAAATGATGGCATGCACAGGCAAGGAGAAGAAGGAAATAGGTCTTAAGGGAAAGATGGTACAAGGAACATGTAGCAAGTTGTTCAAAGGATGAATGAGAAAGGGCATAATGGACCACATTAATATCCCAATCTGGTATAATAAAGGGTCAAGCAATATGGAAGGAACAGAAAAGGAGGAAAATGACAGGAGAAGAGATGTTATGGAACCAAGAAAAACAGAAGGTGTTCGATAGGGCCACCCGATAACTAGGCAGTTGAAATGGACATGCTTTGATCAAGTAATCAGGTGAAGAAATGGGAAAACTGAGGGACAGGAGGGAAGGAAGACACAGCAACGAGCCCAATGTCAAAAAGTTGACCAATTCTGTTGGTAAATGGTCAAGGAAGAAGGTCCGATGGTTTGGGAAAGGAAAGATGCTACACGAGGAGTCAGTCCCTGAGCTGAGGCAAGGAACTAGCCAAGTGTGAAGACAGAGGTAAAGGCAAGGGACATTGCACAAGTAAAGGCCAATGCAAAAAGAACAAAGGAGACAAATATGGAACAACCAGGAGGATGAGACAAGGAATGGCCTGGATGATGGATTGAACTTTGGAAAGGAGTTGGATCAGAGGGTAAGCATTGATGTGAAGACCCACCCAATCCTAACTGAATGTGTCTACACCCAGAGCTGATGGGCATGGAATGGGAGACCAAAGAAAATGGTTCAAAGCTCTCAACAATGTTGATGTGGAGTGCAAATTCCTCTACAGATCACAGACTGGAAATCTCTTGAGAGTTGAGGAAAGTTGTAAGAAGGGAGTGGGAGGTGAAATGTCCTGAATGGGTGTAGACTGTGGCAGACCAAAAAAGGAAGGTGCTAGAAATATTTTCTTTCTCGTTATGGTAGGCCTCTTCAGAAACATGGTCAAGTGGATAAGGAGAAGAAATCACCAACCAAACATAGGACTCTCATCAGATAAAGTCAATCCCGTGTCCAGATAAGCCGTACCATGTACATTGTTGTCTATGGAGGGGGGGGGGGTATATTTTTCTGCTACATTAAATCTCAAAATCATATTAAAAATGTAGAATTTGGAAACGAAAGTTTAATTGAATGCAAAATTGTAGAAACAATTGCAAACAAACACAAAATTAAAAAAAAAATTGACATTAAACTTTAAAAAGGTAACAAAGCACAATCAAAACTGTAGTCACACTCAGAAAAATTACACATGTCTACACAATGTCATGCCAATCATGAAAGTGGGGATTAAGCAGGAATAATTTAGGAAGCTAGTTGTGCTTTATAGGTGGCACAATACTATTGGTGGAGAGTAGTCACATGATATGTATATGTTCAGAAATGGCACAAAATTGGTGGGGTATAAGTACTGGTGCATTGATTACTAAAATCCTTTTAATAATCCTTAGAAGGCAGCGAAGGATCAAGATAGCCTTTGTTTGAGAGAAGGTACATCTGTTTCAGAAGCTACAAAATTCCTATCTGCACTACTGGACATTCTTAATTTTGATTTGATACATTACAGGAAAGGTAACTAATCAACAGCATCAACAAGCTCTTAGGATACTTTAATTGAAGAATAGGATATAATCATCACTCTTATAATGCACAAATGAACCAAAAGTGCTGAACACGATTTTATGAAAAGGGACATGAACCATGGACCCTAGGATTCATAGTCCAACAAGATAACCACAAGCCCCTTCCCCCAAAAACTACATTCCTTCTGTTCAAAAGAAAATGCTATCAAACAGCAATATGTCAAACCTGCTGGTGTTGAAAAAAAATACCATATTACTTTTGCTAGCTATGTTTGTGTGTGTGTTTACATTTCTGAAAGTATCTGAGAAACAGGGATTTCATTTTTAATTTTCATCTGATCTAAATGAGAGAAGTTTAATTTGACTTTTGAAACCAGAGTATAAGGTAATGGTAATTTTATCAGTTAGATGGATTGTAATAAACTACATTTTGTACTGTATTTCCTACATAGGTAAAACTTTAATTCATTCAACTTTCAAAGAAGTAAATTTGCTTTCTCTTTACTCACAATTTTCTGCATTAATTATCTATTCTTCACACTTAAATCTTTTATTGAACAAAATATTTCTAAAAATGTAAAAATTACAAAGTTTATTACAATATTAACACCATTTGCAATCTCATCATTAGGTGGCACTTCAAACACTCAAAATATGTGCAGCAATTAAAAAAAAAACACACCAAACATCTGATACAGCAGCAATTTCTAGATGTGAGAGCTTATGGGAAACAAGTTATTTTTGTATTTGGCCTTATTTAAAATTAAGAACAAATCGAATAAACCACTTCTAAATGGATCAAACCTCTGAATCAATTAAGTTTAAACTTTGCAAAACTATATTGTACCAGGCTTTGAGCTTGAGATTTTGGGACTGGTAGATATTTTAGATTTACAAAGAAAACAGAAATTTGCAAATTATTGCTTTCAGTTTTATTTGCTCTGTTTAACAAGTTCCTTATACCACCGAGAGTTCTACATGTACACACCGAACTTGCTAAACCTAACTCACTAAGGATAAATGAATAGTAACTTACTTGTGTTAATTGGATTCTTTACAAATACTCTAGTAAATTTGATTTATCTATCATTTCAATATGGATCATTAGGGCTCAAATGCTTATCGACACTAACTTTTGTTTCAAGTATGATTTTCTTGATTAGGCTACAGTAATTCTTATTTTCAAGAAAAACATTTTAACTAAATCAAAATACCTTAACATCAAGACTTTTAACAAGCAATTACAAAGGATAGTTAACAAATATTTATGTAATAGAACAGCACAAACTTGTGACAATGAATTAATTACAAAACAAACATGTTACTGTAAAATATTTCCAAAACTGCAAAAAAAGAGAGAAGAAAACAACAACACTAAGGTAACTGTAACAAGAACAGAAAATATGTTTCAAGTTTCAATGTGGGAATAATACTGGAACACCTATAAATGGGTTCACACCATGTTAAAGCTTTTTTTTTTATTATTTGCAAACTTTTGATTCTGTTCCTAGGCTGTCATTAGGCTAACTACATTATTCAATTAACTTACAAACAGAATCATAAATCTGCAAATTAAAACAAAGTGTTAATGTGGTGTAGGATAACTTAAAGGTGCTTCAATATGTTAAAGTTTCACAAAATTAAAAAATTCCAACAAAAGAAATTAAGTAATCAGCCTTAAGTCAACAGAATAAGCTTTGATATATCTTTAAAAATATTTGTTAAAGATTTAAATAACGTGCTCTAAGATTAAAAAATAGAAAATAAGTAACTGCAGAAGAAAAATAAAAAGCATGATCCTTAGAACAAAAGGTTGACTGGTGTAACAGTTGCTTCAGTGACAATAATGATATCCAAAATCTACTGTAAAAAGTTTGAATGAAACAAATGTTAACATAATATAACAAAGTTTAGGGACAACATGGGACCTATTGGTCCATCTCGACTGTTATATCCTCTAAACTAAATTAAAATAATTTAAAAATCTTAAAGCCAGCCCTTATCATTCATATAGTTAAAGCTTTTTCTTAAACTCACTTAAAGTTACTGCCTCTACAACATCTGCAGGCAACCCATTCCAAAGGCCAACCACCCTGTTAGAAAAATGTCAACACTATCAATTCCTTTTACAATCTTAAACACCTCAATCAGATCCCCCCTAACTCATCTGTTTGCAAGAGAAAACAATCTAAGAGATTTCAATCTCTCCTCGTATGACAACCCCCTCCATCCCAGGCACCATTCTAGTAACCCTTTCCAACAACTCTATGTCCTTTCTAAGTTAAGGAGTCTAAGACTGAACACAATATTCCAAATGTGGCCTAACTAGTTACCTGTACAATGAAATTATAAACTCTTTAAACTTGTATTCAATATTTCTGTAGATACAACTTAAAATTCTATTTGCCCTACCACTAGCAACAGCACATTGCTTGAATGGTTTTAGAGACTGATCAACTATTACACCAAGATTCCTTTCCTTCATAACACTATTAAGGTTATTGCCATCCAAATTATACTTTACTTCAAATTATGATAACCCACATGCATTATTTTGCATTTATTATAATCAAAACCCATCTGCCATTTATTTGCCCAACTCACTATATCATTTTGTAAATCAGCAGCCTCCTCTTCACAGCTAGCAACACCCAAGACCTTAATATCATCTGCAGATTTAAGTAATTTATTGACTATTCCTTCATCTATGTTAACAGCAGTTTCAGGTACAGAAATGAAAGCCATAGAGTTTTAAGTTACAACAATGAAACTGCATATCTTTAGCATTAATTCTAAGTTAAAAAATAATGAAATCAACAGAATAAATCTTTAAAATAATTACTGCAGATCAACAGTGAAACCATAGACTGAAGAACTGAATTTGAATAACATACCTGTAGCAATAGTTAGGTGCTGACCAGACAGTAAGGACAGTTTCATTAAAGTGCCACTTGTATCCCTCCATTACTAACTGATGTGCCCTGCATATCATATCAATGTTATTATTAGCATTAAACTGATTAACAACATCACTCCCAAACAAGTAGCCTGCACCTCGAGGACTTACACCCCACCCCTGTGTGTCTGAAAAAGAAAAGAAAAAAAGTTCAACAAGTATTATTTATGTTGTCAATTTGGACATAAAAAATTATGATTTTTTTAATGTTTCAAAGAATCAGTGAAAAAAAAATTCAAACACATTTTTTCTATACTTTGAGTTAATGCCAACTTTAGTTACACGGCAGACTTTTTAACACATTTGCTTTAATTACTGTACAATTTCATTTTTTATTAACTGCCCTTTCCAATTAAACTCATATTTGAAAATCTCAATTTGCTAATATAACAGATTAGAAACCTTTAGTTTGTAGCTTTGAGTAGCGATTGTATTATTACATTTCAATTGAAATATTTCTGTTTAAAAACTTTTATTATGCATATAAAAATTAAACAAAACTGATCCACACAGTCTCAAAGAATGTGTTGCTTAATTGGATCATATCACATTACTTATTACTAAACTGTAGTTACTGAAGACATAGGTTATGGTAATAAGGATGTTAAGTAAACATGTTTTAGAGTGTATTAGAAAATATTTATCACCCAAAAAATTGCTTCAAGCTAAACAGAAATATTATTTTCCATAGCTTTATACATAAACCTGCAAAACTAAAATAATATTTAAGAAAATGGTATCTCAAAAACATCAATAAACGTTGTTTAAGTAAAGTTTAGACAGAAGACTGTACTTGACTGGAGACTTCTGTAGCCTGCATTGGCCTTATACATTTTTTGGATGACATTTTGAGGTGCTAGCATCTTTATTCATCAAGTTGATGAATAAATAAATGTTTTTCGTCACGAGTTGAACCACATGACACAGATTTACAAAACTGAATTGGTGCGTACAGAACTTTATTGGATAATAACCATAATAATAATAATAATATTTTATTTATCTAATAATAAATATATATCTAAAGAAAGTGTTGATTATCCTTTATAAGCTGAAACTTTTCAAACAATCAACACACAAAAAACATTCAATCACAAAATGACTAATGAATTCTTATTGTTATACTAACAATATGGTAATCCACCTGTAAAATAATAACTTTAATAATGACTGTAGTCATTTTGAATAAATGTTGTTTTACAGCAGTAAATAACTCAATAAAATAAAATAATTTTAGAAAGTCTGGAAAATCATATGTACATAATTACCACAGAAATAACACTTGTGGCCAAGAAAAATGTCTTACAATTATTGTCTATTCACAATTAAACTTTATATACAAAAATATATATCAATGTAGCAAAACTGCAAGATATGCAATCTGTCTCTCAAACTTTACAATAGCTAAGTCCCAAACAGAATGCATTAACAACACCTAGTCTTCTTTCAGGTTGAACTTGCTTATTTTAACTCAGTAACTTGCCTATGTCCTGACATTATAGATTACTGTTTTATGTGCTATAATCTGTTTTCCATGAATGACAGTTTAACTAGTTTAGATAATTCCCTGCTTTTATTAACCTCAATATTGTTGCTAAGTATATAATAATAATGCATGCTCATCTCATTTCTGTTATATCTTGTGACTAGAATGTTCTTTTGTTGTATAAATTTAGGTGACTCAAAGAACTATTATTTTATACCTGATGATGATCTAAGTAAGTCAGTCAAAAGACGAAGACACATTAAAATACATTTTATATTAATTTTGTGGTTTTTTAATTTATGCTAAAAGTTAACATTACTTTTACTTGAAAATGTATTTCAGAGATACTTACCTCTGTGCACCATTAAAAGCTATTACCTCACAACTGCCTTGGAATTTCCTGTGCATGCAACAAGCCTTAAACTCCCACCCCCTACATGTGTCTACATGTATTGCAGCAGCCTGTGATGTAATCATCTTAATGCTGTAGCCCTCCACTGATAAGAGGCCAATCAGTCCAAACTGTACAGGACACAAAAGAAGAGTGAAGGTAATAATTGCCAATTCCTGTACAGACAGGGCCAGGAAAAGCCATACAATCACATAATAACAGAAATGAAGGCTCAGAAGATGCAGGTGCCAAGCAAAGGAGCAACTGGTTAAGCTGAAACATAACAAGCCTTAGCTAGCTGAAGAGAAGGGCACGGAACTGAAAGACACGGCCATTGAGAACAAAATGTAGAATGGAACACAGGACAAATACAAATGTGACGGAAAGCATTTGTAATGACCACCTTGATTAAACACAACCTGGGAGTGAAGGCCCAATGTAGATGGAGTCCTCCAACTGGAATCGAGGAACAAGGAGAAAGGAATTCAGAGACTACAAGTCGATAACAGGACACCAAACCCATGAATTCATGGGATCAATGAAAAGATGGGAATAAAAACCCAGAGTAGGGTGGGATACAAGTTATATAGCTCCTGCTGCGAATAAAGAGACATCACACCCTGAAGATTAAAAAATTCAGAGTATCAATTGGAAGAGAAGAGAAAAGAGGATGATGAGAACAAAGAGGTGGAGTATGAAAGAGGAGAGAGAAGCGATGAGAAAGAATGTGCAGAACCCACCTAAGAGTCACTGGAGAAGGAAAAATACTGGAAAGTAAAGTAGAAGAATTGGGCAGTGATGGGACTAGAACCAAGAATCATTTCCAAAGATCAGTTAGTGCTGAGAGCTGCATTGGTTAATTGTGCAGGAGGATGGATGACAAAAAGAAGTGAGAGAGCAAGGATCAAAGATAGGAATTGCAGACTGTCTGTTCTGAAAGAGCACAGCCCACCAAGGAAGAATGACACAATTGAAGGTGGGATGCTGTGGTAAGGATCAAAGATAGGAATTGCAGACTGTCTGTTCTGAAAGAGCACAGCCCACCAAGGAAGAATGACACAATTGAAGGTGGGATGCTGTGGTAAGGATCAAAGCTTGGCAGCATACTGTACAGAAAGTTGCAAACTGCAGGAGGAGGGGAAGAGGAGGCTTGTGGGACTCAGTGTACAAACTCTGGACTGGAGAAGTGCAGAAAGCCCCCCATCCAGAGTTGAAGTCCCAGATCATGAATGGCATTCAGCATCTTTAAGGCTGAGGTCCTGACAGAACAATAGACCAGAGACCCATAGTCCAGTTTGGATTGAATAAGGGCACGATAGATCTTGAGCACAGAACATTGATCCACTCCCCAAAAGATGGAAGAGAAGACACAGAGGATGTTCAGTGCCCTTGTATACTTGACGTGTAGCTGCTTTATGTGAGGAATGAAAGTAAGCTTACAATCAAAGATAAGCCCCAAGAACTTTGCTGCAGGAACCACGGAAAGAACAACATCACAGAGACAGAGCTAGAGATTGGGGTGTAGACCCAGTTGGTGGCAAAAATGCATGCAAACGGTTTTGGAAAAAGAAAAGGTAAAACTGTTGGTTGTAGCCCACTTCAACAAGCGATTGAGGGCAGTCTGATGCTGCTGTTCAATAAACTTCATGTTCGATGACCTACATGAGATGTGAAAGTCGTCGACATTCGAGTCTGTTAGCAACAGTAGGAGGAAGTTCTGAGTGACAGCATTGATCTTGATACTGAAAATTGTGACACTCAAGACACAGTCCTGAGGGAGTCCAAGTTCCTGTGTGAAAGAACTGGAAAGTATCGAACCCAAACAGACTAGGTATCGTCTGTCGAGTAAAAAGTTCTGAATAGAAATGGGTAGATGGCCATGCAACCCATATGAGTGGAGGTCCTGCAAAATGCCATATCTGCACATAGTGTCATGAGCCTTCTCAAGATTGAAGAAAACAGAAACAGGTTGGGCAAAAGAGGGTTGTTTGATTCAAGGAACCAAACAAGATGAGCATTAACCATCCTATGACCTAACAGAGACAGAGTCAAAACAATTGGATGATAATTAGAAGGAATCTTGGGATCCTTCCCAGGCTTAGAGAAAGGAAGGACAACAGCCCGACACCAAGAATAAGGAAAAATGTTCTCCTGCAAATCCAGTTAAAAACAACCAGGAGATAGGCAGGAGAGAGATGGCATAGCATCTCATAGTGAACATCCTCAGGTCTGAGCGATGTACTGCTAGACTGATAACGAGCAATTTTGAGTTCCACCAGTGTAAGGGGGTGATTATAGTCATAGAGATGATGATGGCCAAGAAGACAGGGGAAGAAACAGTGAGTGCTGGATGCACAAGAAAGGCTCTCACAGAGAGTATCGGCAATGTTCTGTAAATCAGCAACTTCCTGGCCAATGGAAAGGGAGTGGGAAGATTACCTCCCACTGCCCTTCCGAATCTTGTCCCATATGACTTTCGAACTGGCGGTAGAAGAAATGCTAGTTGTGAACTTAATTCCCAATTCCTTTTGGCTTTGGCATCTGTTACGTATTACAATTTCAAATAGCCTAAAACTGAGTTAAATTGTAAATTAGCTTTAGTAGTTAAATAAATGCCGATATACACCCAATTTATGATTGACACATACAGTTTTATTTATTTTTTAATACAAAAAAATTTTATAATACAAAAAATAATACAATTTACAATAAGAGATATTACAAATAGTAATTACAAACAATGATTTATATACAAAAGTTTTACAAACTTACAAACAATATTGAGTCTTCTTTCTGGTCTGAAACTTCCTTGATGTTTTATCAAGGGTTCATGATGAGAATTAATTTCGAGTTGATGTAGGTACAATTCACTTAATAAGGAGCTAACTAGCTCTGTAGTCTTTCCTGATCACATAGCAATTTTTTCCCCCGGTGAATTTAGATAATGTTTTTGTAAAAATACTAATGCCAATGTAAATCCACTAAAGTCGATTGGTTTATAATGTTCAAAATTTATAAATATTCCTGGTCAAATACCTGAAGTTTCCCAATTAATAATCATTATAACAATCACAGTTATAGCTTCTGAAGTTTATAGTATACCAAGTATAGCAAACCAATAACAGATACTGTTTTTTTGTGCATCGCGTTGGTTATATTTATAGGCATGTGGAGAGTTTCTCAAAATTTCAGTTTATGTGACAATATTGATGTTACACTAGTGTTTATGTACATACATATATTGTTGATTCTTACACTTGAGAATCTTCTACAACTTTAGAGAATAGGCGAGAATTTCGCAATACATACTTAACAGTACAAGTTATGTACATTTCTAAATATAAATTTAACTTAAATAGATATCAATATTAAAATAAATATATAATAATAAATCCATCACATGTCTGACCTGCCAAGCATGGGCACAGGGTCACTGGAAAGTGATGGAGAAAGAGTGGGATACCCACAAAAAGTATCCCAGGTGCATGTTTGAGCCTTCTCCTTCAAGCTGATGACCACCATGGAAAAGGATATCATGGGAAACATGTCAAGGTTTTACGTATAGAATGAACAGCTGCTTGAATGAAGTAATCAGTTACTGCCTCTATGCAGTCATTAATAAATGGAAGACTAACAACAGCAGGATCAAGTTCCGAGAGAGAGGTGAAAGAGAGGCAGTTGGCACTCGGTTCGGGTGGCATCGACCACAGCCAATTTCCCTCAAAACAATAGGAAAATTATCACTGCCCCATGGGTCACTGCTAACCCTCCAAGAAAAGCGAGAGAAAAGTGAAGGGGAATAGATAGATAGATAGATCAGTGGCAATAAAAGACTGACTAGGTGCATGAAAATAAGTATAAGAACCAGTATTGAAGAGAGAAAGGTTGTGATCTGAGAGCATAGGGAATGACCCCTCCCATCAATATCAGCACCACCCGAGAGGGGGATTGTGTCCATTAAAGTCTCCCAGGATTAAAAAGGGAGATGGCAACTGTTCCATCATACAACCCGTCATTCTGGTATAGAGAAAACTACCAAAAGGTGACAGGAACGGCAGGTTTCAGGAATGTTTTCTGTAAGGAAAGACACATGGCATGATAGGAATAAATCAAGGCCTTGATGTCATCCAGATTAGAACAAAAACCTCGACAGTTCCACTGAATCAAAGTTTCCATGTTTACTTAGGTGGAAGAGAACTGGGCGGAGAACCTTTGTTTATGACCACACCATTTTTCATTGCTAGAAAAAGCTCTGTAGACCTTCTAGGATCCTGCCCTTGGTCGAGCAGGCAGATCTCTGTCATTAGATTTAGATTCCAGCAACTGAGGGCACGAACAAATAATCATTCTGCATCTCGGAGCGAAATACGATGGACCCAAGCAGACACCATAAACTGGGGCCAAAGGAGGTGGACCCAGGCAGTCAATAGAAGGAATGGTGGAGACAGAGATAGGAGTAGACATTGACTTGTCAACTCGGTTATCCTATTGAGGGCAAAAGACTCTGCACATGATGCAAAAAATACTCTGATGGAGGCACAGAAAGGTCCTTCTGCACTCCCACTGTAGTAGTGGAGCATAGTGCAGCAGCATATGTCCGAGATGGAGTAGGGAAAATAACTTCTGAGCTTCAGGGTAAGAAACGTTAACAGTTTTTAAATGCTGTACCTCATTCTCTTCCACCCACTTGGAAAAAGAATGAAAGTAAGAGGGATTGGAACCATTACAATTAATGCAATGAGGGTCTAGTTGAAACTTGTAGGCATCATGGTTTTTGCCACCACAATGAGCAAATGTCACATAACTATGACAAGATGCCTTTGAATGACCAAACCGCTGACACTGAAAACACCAGAGGGTTAGGAATATATGACCTTACAATGAAGATAACCTGCCTTGAGAGAGGCAGGCAGACGTGGAGATGTAAACGTCAAAATGGTAGGCAGCATAGTTCCATCTTTATGAGTAGAGAAATGTCACACTGCAGAAACTCCTTGGCAGAATAAACCATCAAGGATCTCTAACTTAGGGATGTTCTTCAAATCCCTCTCAACAATAACTCCTTGTGAGGAATTCAAAGTAGCATGGGGAGTAACCTCAATGGGTATATCCCCAATGGCCTTTGAGTTCAGGAGGAGTTTACAGTGTTTTGTTGTAGATGTTTCCACCAAGATGTCCCCAGAATGTAGCTTCTTAACTGACTTTGGAGAGCCAGCAAGTCCCTCTCATCCCTCCTGAATATAAAAGAAGGAGACATTTGTCCTAAAGGTTTTTCTGACAAGGAATGCAAAATAAAAAAACAAGGTACAGGAGCAAAATGAATTGAAGATCAGAGTCTGCAAGGCATGGTCATTTACCAATGAGCTGAGTTTTTACTATTTTATTTTTTTGAGGATTTAGAGGATCCATAATAAAAGGAGAATGGTTCAGTCCTACAAGAGGTTGCACTACGATGTCAAACAAGGACACTGCAGCAATGCCAGGGCTTCAAGAGCAGCATTCCCAAACACCAGCATCAAACACAATGTCCACAACATCCATTGATAATGCCCAACACTGGTACTCAGTTGACCCTAGCCCAACAGGACCAGCCAATTGACCCTGGGGAGGTCAACTGTCTATAAGAATTTAAGGCCAAAATGGTGTGTTGCAGTGCCCCAGACACCACTCAACCACCAAGATCCTCTCCTCCCCTTCACAGGTCACAACACACACAGCAAACATGTGGGTGGATGTTCAGATCTCAGAGGAGATAAACTGGAAATAAAGAACCTTCCTTAGGAGGTCCCCTCACCATGTACAGGAATTCACCTCAGGGGTTCTCATTAGGGAGAACAGAATCAGAAAAAAAAAAAAGGCTGGTGATGGAAGAGCTGGCCAAAATTGTCAATAGGCAAGGCAATTTTCACAGATGGCAAAGAAGAAAATTACTAGGTATCTGAACTGGAGAAGAAACTGGTAGAAGGGAACCAACCACCTGATGCATGAAAGGGTGAACATCATCAGTAAACTCGATGGTACACCATGGTTCACCACACCCAGTAAAGAAAGCTAAGTTATCCACAACATCAAAAGCACCTATCCACAGAATGGAATCTGAGACACGACACATGCAGGTATGTGCTCTGTTTAGTGAAGGGATAACAACTGAATGCGAGGTCCATGAACAGATAAAGTGACTCCAGCCACCATTGAGTCAGTTGGAGAAAATGCCTGAAACGGAATGCCTAGGTCTTGGGACTGTTCTTTTTTTTACCTATTAACCCTATCACCCTGGGTATCCTATAATGAGCATGACACAAGGTTTTAGTGTCTTACATTCAAAATTTTATTATAATACTTTTTGTTTATGTTCTACCAATTAGAATAGCATAAAATCTTAGCTAATAATCTATATTTTAATAGTATACAAGTTTTAAGTTATTAATTCTACAAGGGAATATAAAAAGATCCTGAATTTCCAATAGTGTGACTCACATGACACATTTTATCTCAGCATATCACCATCCCTATTTTATCCATCACCCCTCGGAAATGTATGAAATTAAATGCAAGTTACTCTCTATAAAATCGTTATTGCTCAGACAAACCATAATTTTTATAGTATTCAATTTTGTTTGGTTACAGAGCTATTGAATAGAAAATCAGCCCCCCCCCCTGCCACACCCACCTGTCACATCCTCTCTTTCACAATTCATTGATAGTTCTCTTTT
>NW_013672711.1:24079-27279 GCF_000517525.1 Limulus polyphemus
AACAAATACTCAATATATTCATGGACAAATCTTTATTTTATTAAAAATATTTCACTAAGAAATACGAGTTTTTGTATATGAAAGACTACCAAATTTCGTGAAGATGTATTCACTATATTCAGAGTTATATGTATTAAGTCTACAAAGGCTTTAAACAAGTACAAAAAGGTCACGTGGTCAGTCAAATTGACCGAGCCCTATACTAAAAGTATTAATATATATTTTAATTGCTATATGTTGAGGAAAGTAGCTTAAAATAGAAAGAGAAAACAAGGTTGCAATTATATGGACGAAACAAAAACAGTATAGTGCTAGCAAAAAATAAGGGGAGGAGGAGTTCAAAGCCATAGGAAGCAATTTAGGAGTGGTCAGGCCATTGCCACAGTTAAACAATGTGACACAAGATGCATGTAAAGCATGCCAGTTTCTAGGGGGTTCTGGAGGTATGCCCCCCAGAAAATTTAATGCTATGAGGTTGAATCTTGGGCCATTTTAACTACAAATACCACATACACACAACATAATGTATTGAATTAAAATAAGCAAGTTTTAATACACAAGTTGTAGCTATACATGCCATGAAAAAGTGGTGAAGACATGGCCTGACTGGCCTTATTGCTTCCTATGGCCCTACAGTTGATCAAATCAACTATACACTCACAAGGCACTGTAAAAAGACAGGCAGTACCAAGAAAAGAATGAACCAATGATCATGTGCTAGTACTCATGTTGTTATCCTATTGGTGGAAGGCTACAGCATTTTGTAGATTATGTCATAGGCTGTTGTGATACACAGACACACATATAAGGATGGGAGTTTGTTCAGGGCTTGTGGCATGCACACGGCAGTTGAGCGACAGGTGATAGCTCTTAGTGGTGCAGAGAGGTATGTAGTGTTTCTGAATTATGATTTCTGTTACGAGTCAGAAGATTTCCTGTAACAAAATATCATCAATAAAAAAACAAAATGTCTTATATCTAAAATTACCACTGTTGTTTCAAGGAAACCACACTTGTACTCAACTATACAACTGTTTTTTCACGGAAACAACACTTTCTTTCATCTATGTGATCATTTTTCTCAATGGTAAAACACTTTCTTTCATTGTATAATTATTTTTGACAGAGAAAAAAACAGTTTTTAGCAACAGTATACCGTAAATACTTTAACCAAGTATATACTATCAAACAAATCTCACCTTCAGGGTCTGACCATAGGAGATCACACATGGGACCATCATGTGGTACTTCTTGCTTTCGGTCTATTGTTCGAATCTGATCCAGGGTAGTTATGGAAGGGGAAAGACCTCCATGAACACAGAATATCTGCAGACAGAACAGTTTGGAATTGCTAATGACAGAAACTACAATTATATATAAATATATTTATTTTACGTAGAATACAGAAAAAATGTGATTCACTGATTAAGTTTAGAACTTTTCTAGGACTTTATGAATAAGTACACAATTTAGAATGTTTGCATTATTTTTACCTATAGCTTCTACTTTCTTCTTTTAAACACCAAACTGTTTATTTACAAGCACAGACAAAAGATAACACTCAGTTATGCTTCCCAAATGTTATTTTTAACATACATGATCTTACAGGTAAAACTGCAGTATAGTTTTAAAAAAAGTGTCAAAACCTGAGAGTATAAAACCAACACACTAAACTTTAGACATTACTTTATATTTCATGATTCCAAAATGTTGTTAAAAATATGGTATTGGTTAATTCATTGAAACAAAACAAACACAGAAAAAAACGGTGGTCACTTTTTTTAATATTTTTATTTCTAAAAATTTGTAATTGTTAATCATAAAACAGAAACTTGTTTTCATAATAGCATGCCTTGTGTTAATGTATACAAACTCAAAGAAACCAGTGGAATACTACAGTTTTATTTGAATATATGGAAATTTGTTAGTTTTCGTAAAGTAAACATTGAGTTGTAATACAGCAGACTATTAAACATATTTCTAAAAGGTACCAAAGAAAAATACATGAAATAGATAGTAAGAGTGACATCCACTTTTTCAGACTATAACTAGTAGCTTTGAGGTATTTTGATAAAACAGAGTTCCTTTGTAATACATTAAAACTCATACATATATACTGTCTGAAAAATTACCATATCTTTCAACACTGAACTTTTCAAACATTACAAGCCTATTATGTTGAAGAATACCGTTTACATTATTTGTATTTTTTTAATACTCTACATATGTTGTGGATATTAATTGAATGTTAAATAAATATCTGGAATAATATCAAAAACTCAAACTAATAACTCACTTTCCCATCAATGATGGCAGACAGACTCAAATAATCAAATATTTCAGTACAGTATCTCCAGACTGTGATTGAGCCATACTTTCGTAGACATTCATCGTAAAACCCATAGACTTGGGTAATCTGCCGGCTTTCGTGATTGCCTCTGATCAGAGTAATCCTATCAGGGTACCTAACCTAATACACAGCAAATATTTCATACTATAGATTCTCTGGTTTTTTTTGTTTATGTGTACTTACTTGACTCTACAATACAAAAAAAAAGCCTAAACTTACTAGCTAATGCCACAATAAATGTAGGAACTTTAAACAAATCTGCCACACACATACATCTTCATCTCACTAAGTACACTAATTAGTCAAGTTTGGAGGAAAGACATGCCAGCTTTAATTTTGGAGTATTAAAGTATTTTTAGTTGTTGTTATTGTTGAATACTTTTTCAGTACAGAAATCATGTAAGATAATTTGCTGTAGAGAACCTAGATAAAATACTATCTTTTTATCTATACCCAAGATATACACAATGAATTTTACTTCTGTTCAGAAGTTTACAAGATATCTATCAATACCTCTGTAGTAGAAAAATTAAAGTAATAAATAAGAAATCAAATTCTACCCAGTAGTTGTTAAAGTCATACTTGTATATTGAAGCTATACAAAAAAAACTTTATTAAAAATGTTGTACATACAAGCTTTTTTAAATTAAATGTATTTTGATTAGCAGTTCAAACATATTCTGAGCCTGTCTGTTTTGTTTTCTATCCAATAAGTATAAATCTATTCTTTTTGGAATATTGATAAGCCAAGCAAAGTTTGGAGTTTCTCATAATTTCCTATTGAGTTTGAAATGTAATTACAGTCCAGTGGTGGGATTCAGCCAGTTCGCACCGGTTCGTGCGAACCTGT
>NW_013672711.1:27895-35484 GCF_000517525.1 Limulus polyphemus
AGCAAATGCCAGTGTGGTTGACATGTTATTATACATTCTTATATAATAAATACACAATGTTTCTCAATGCCTAATTTCTTACACTTGCTTTTAACTGTATTATCACAAATTACTACAGAGTAAGGAATGTTTCAAACCAAATTATTGTTTAACTCACCAGGAAAGTGATACTGCCTCAATAATTGACCAGTCATACATGTTTAGCTGCTTGGACTGTTCTTGGGTGACAAATAACCAAATGGAAATGATTAAGATGAATATTTCTTTTTCTTTTTTTCAAATGATTTCATTTCCACATTTTTTAGTCAGTCACAGCTACTTCTCAAAATATGATTTATTTCTGCTGAAATTAGTTAATTTAATGGACATACGAGGCTCACAACATATACAAAGTCATCATGACTAAAAAATATTGAGAAATTTACTGTAGATCTCAGAAGGGTAAGTACCAAAACAAAGCAAGAAAAATGCACTTTTTTCATCTTGGCAAGCATTACACCTTCTAACCGACGGTGTTTTTTAGTTATGCAAATACATTTAATGGCAATTTCATTTTTGTAGTAAGTAGAATATTCACTTAACATATTAAAGTTTGTAAAATGCAATTAGAAAATAATGTTTGGTTCACTCTGTACATATTTTTACACAAAACATCATTACCTTAAGAGCTAATAAAAGAAGAAAAGTCTCAACACTATAGAATCCCCTGTCAACAAAATCTCCCATGAATAGGTAGTTTGTTTCAGGAACATCTCCTCCAACTTTGAACAGTTCTTTCAAGTCATAGAACTGGCCATGGATGTCACCACAAACCTAAAAAAAAAAAAAGATATTCAGTGTGATAATTTATAACAAGTTACTTCAATAATTTCAAGAAATGTTATACAAAGAACTGTTAGTGGCCTTTCATGCTTCAAACTGTATTGCAGTTTTTGGGTATGCTATAAATAACAATGTGCAATTATCATTAAGCTTGTTCATCCAATATTTTTAAAGTTTTGTTCACCTACAGAGGCTACCTTATTATAAATTATTACAAAGTTAACTATCTAAATTAAAGACACACATCTATCTTTGGACTTTATTAACCCATAATGCATTGTCTTTAGGCTTAGTTCTTGTACAATTTGTTTCACATTTTCTGTTAACCTTCTATATCAACAGTCTTGTATTTATGTGTGTTGTGTGTGTTGCATCATGATTATTCATGATATACTTTCTTCCTGACATAGGTCAGAGCTACTACTCTCTTTTGGTAAAGAATATATTAAAAGGGTATTAATCATAAAAAAATAACAAAGGATTCTAACTTAGAGGTAATAAAAATGATCAAGGTACTTTATCTTACTCAAACATATTAAACTCCTTTCACCACTTAATATGAACAATGTTTAACACTAGAAAAGACAGTGATTATAATTGAACAAAACTAAATTAATGTGTAAAATGGGATAAAGGAAGGATTGTGAACACAAAGCTTGTCGAGTGTGGGATAAAAAAAGTTGAAAGAGGAGTTTATGAAAAGTTAAAATGAAGTTATAGCAGTATTATATAACATGAACAAAGTGAAAGATTCTCTTGATTCAGATGTACAAAAGTTTTAATTTTTTACAATTTATGTACATATGCACACACAAACATAAATATATATTTTTTAAGTGATTATGATGAATTACAAAAAAGTTTTAGATATAATTTGCTTTAAATAATTATTATATTTTACCGTTACTGGAGAATCAGTTCGTTGAACATTACTTTCTTCTACTAAAATCTCTCTGGCTTTGGTACAAAGGGCTTTCACCTCACTTTCTTTAATGGTTTCACATCGCCGTAATTGTTCGATCTGTCTGTCAAGATCACTACAGTCTCCCATCCTTCAACCTTCCTACCACTGAGAAAAAATCCTCTTTTAAAACCTAAAACATGTTTTCTACTGACACAAGTTATAATCTTCCTCCAAAGCTATAACTTTCCTATACTGAAAATGCATTTCCAATACGTTCTTACTTCTACTCACATAAATAGCTATTCTTGTTCAGTGCTGCTCTCTATATGCAAAATTTTTTTGCATGCCACATACCCATGATCAACATGGTTCAATTGCATCTTGCATGCAAATCATCATGCGACAACACTCCACCAATAGGAGCGTGACACATCCTCCTAAGTTTTAGCAGAAAATGGAAGCAAATTTATAACTTCCAATATGGTATATTACCTCTTCTCACATAAATAGCTAGAATACCACATTGAATAGATGGAGGGACTGGTGTGAGGGAAAGAAAGAAACATCCTTTGAAAGCATCTAAAGAACACCCTAAAAGGTGTGTTCCTCATTAGAGGATCATACATGGAAGATTGACCACTTCTGTACCATGTATACTCTATGCCCATTGTGGAACAAGAGGTGATGCAGACATGGGTGAAAAAAAGGTGGAGTACATCCAAAAGGGAAAGAACAATGGTTGGATAGGGATCCAAACTACCCAATATCCAAAAATCAATCCTACAGATGACAGTGATGTGCCCCAAGGTGTAGAGTGGTTAAGGTGCAACAGACTGTACACAACAAGTCAACTGCATCCAAAACCCAGCCACCAGGAACCAACATCCATGTGGGGGGTAGAATGAGGATCATACTATTTATAAGCCAACTACAATCCAAAACCCAGCAACTGGGAACCGAAATCGATGTGGGGGTAGGAAAGAGGATCATACTGGCAAGTCAACTGCAATCCAAAACCCAGACATCTGGTGGGTATAAGAAAGAGGATCATACCATCTTCACCTCAAGTTCAGCAGACTGGAGGGAAATATCATACCAACCAATCTGTGAACAGGACACATGATAGCAAAGTAATAAAATGTGTGACTGATCCGGAGACCCAACATCCCTATGATTAGAATAATAAAGATGTCCCTGTATCATAAAATATCCCACTCAAAACCAATCAGAAAGGAACCACCCCCAACAAAGTAACATCCTTGGTATATGAAAATCTTTGAGAGATAGCGCAAGAGGAAAACTGTAGTAACCTGCATGACCATCCCCCATGACCCACAACACAGTAGCATTGAACATGAGTCCAACTGAGTGAGGGAACAGAAACATCTGTAATACATGTGTGAGGACTTGTGTTGATTGGTCCAGCTCTGAATCCAAAACCCAGCCACTGGGAACCGTGTTGGGATAGGATGGGGGAACCCAATCAAAGGGTGAAGTGCAATTTTCACAGCCAACTCCAAATCTACAACATCCCCTTATATAAACCTGTTTAGAGATAGAGCATCAGATTAAAGGACATCTCCTCATCCACATTAGTAAAACACAACCACCCGACTCTCAACTGAATGGATTCATTATTGTATGAAATATCATTATCACATTCAGGGAGATATCCCAGTGGCTTGGAACTCCTGTACTCCACTGGAAGAAAAAAAGGGGAGAAAATGCAGTGGAGAGTCTGAAGGAATGTCAACACTGGAGACAGTGCAATAGGAGACCACAAAAACTTTATTTTGAAAAGTAGACCATTTCTCATTTATTCAGTCTAAGGAATGGCAGGATTAGCCAGCTATCCCCTTCTGCTTTACCCATGAAGTCCATGGGTTAGTATGGTCCAAAACAAGCATATGAATGATGCAAATATATCGTGAGGAAAAGGTATGAGCAATCTTGTGGAACACCCCACCTCACCAGTGGGCATGTAATTTATAATTGTTAAGTCATCATGGCCTTACAGTGCAGATTTGACTAGTTTAAGTATACCTTGACAGGCACCAGTCACAAAAGAGCAGAATCAATAAAGAAAAATAAGAGGTATATACAAAAAGGTAACTTACACAGTCACAGTTTCACCAAAGAGTGAAGGATGGTGACAGGTGGAAGACGGCACACCGATGAGGAAGAAACTGCTACCTGCAGCATATAATGGGACAAACGTATGAGGTGTAGTCCAGCACTCAATGGAAGAAGTACCTCCAACATATGATGAGGGTCAGATGCAGGTAAAAGGAAAGGTGCGTGCTCTAAGTGAAGACACTAGAAAATGATTAAGGGAAAAGAGACAAGGAAGAAAAGGCCATTCAAATCAAAAACTGAATCCAAAGGGTAAGGGAGGAAGGGAAACGTCACACTCAAAGTAGTAGTGCCAGGAAAGGAAACAGCTGAAAATAGAACCAATGAAAAGAAGCCTTAAAGGCAATGAAGCAACCCAGAGCATGTACGGATCCAACCGGGAACAAGGGTGGGAGATGGAAGGAAACAAAAAGGAAGAACATGTCACACAAGCTGTCAAAGTGAAGGGTAGGAAAAAACCAATCCAGAACAAAAAGAACAGATCGATCTGAAGCAGCTGTGTCAGCCAGGAAGGAGAATTCAGAAAGATTTGACACAGAGTGGCAAGGATAAACAAAATCACCCGGGGAAGATGATGAATGGAATGAGAAAAAAAAGGTATAAGCAGATCCCAATCCTGTCTGAATGCATCAACAGCCAAGGCAAGTGGATGAGGAACTAGAGACGAGGTTGATGTTTTGTATTCTTCCGTCTTCGCACTGTCTTAGGTTTGTTCACCATGGGGTTGGTTACCAATTTCATGCCTTACCCTTTGAGCTTTTTTTGAATCTTTATGTTTTTTTGGGTGTCCTCAGTCCTGGAGAAATGGCCCACCAAAATGTGATAAAAGACAATATAGTAAAAAGAGAAAGAACCAAGAAGTGATTGAGGTGGGAGAGATTGATCACAGAACTTCCATCTGCATTGAGAAGACACGAATAATGGAGGAACTCTTAGAGGTGGGGACAGGTAAATGACGGGAAGGTACTGGACATGGAAAATTAATAAAGAATGTAAATGAGCAACAACAAAAAAAAATCAAATGTAGCAATACAGATACCCCACATGATGCTAAAATCACAGGAGTAACACCCCAAAGTAAAATGGACTGACTGTCGAAAAGAGCCATCCATAAATCCCAGTTAGAAGTGGAAGGGAAACAAACTTAGCAAAGAAGCCACATGTGTAGGGAAAGAGCCAAAGATGGAAATTGTTCCAACATGAAGGTAAGGAGGAGGAAGGTTTCCCATGAAAATCCCCAAGAAATAGGTGGAATGCCTCTGAAAGGTGTATGACATCCAATAACAGTAGGAGAAGTGATAGAGGAAGACAAAGGCTGGAAAACTAAGCTAGGTAGAAAGGGACAGGAGTAACAGATTCTAAAAATAATATCAAAAATATTCAAAAAGCTACAACTGCATAACAGCTTATCTGTCCAAAGTCAGTGGACTGTATTCCAAATGTTTAAGCCCCTAACTCTAGGCCCGATGAAGATCAATTCATATAATGATCAATCTCCCAGTGTATTAGAGCTGACAATTCCTCAGTCGAGAGCTACTGCCTGAAGCCTAGGTAACTGTACTGGAACTAAATGATAACATTTTCGAAGTGGAAACATAAGCTTTGGTGAAAAAAAAAGAAAAAAAAGTGAAGAATAATGAAGGTAAGTTATCACGTAAAGTGAAGTATAAAAAAGTAGGAAATATCTCCACTTCATATTAAATTTTAAAAAATGCAGAAATAGGGCACAAAAAACATCTTGACAGTACTGCCAAATGAGAAGTGATAGTTCAGTAGAATCAAATAGGGGGAATTACATGCATCAGGAGGGTGTATCACATGATGATTTACATGCAAGACACAATTGAACCACGTTGATCTCAGGAACGTGGGAGCTCAAGGCTTTGGCATGTAAAAAACATTTTACATATAGAGAGCAGCTGTTTATGTGAGAGGAGGTAATGTACTGTTTTGGAAGACAATTTAAGTTATTTGTTTTCTATGGCATAATAATTTGACTTGCTTTTCTTCTCCTTTCAAAGATAATTCTCTAAATTATTTTAGCCTTAACTACATATTACTAAAATGTAAATACATCACACTGCCAAAATACAAATTTTGTAACTAATACAGCATAAGCAACAAAATTCGTACAATGATATTTAGTAACAAACTTGACTACATAACCTGCGGGTTACTTGTTCAACACTAGTAAGAACATATAAATAACCTGTGTTGTATGTTAACCTGTGGGCAAGTTATTTAACATTTGTACAAACAAATGCTAACCTATGACTCAAGCTTCTTCAGTACTTGTTACAGGTTATTTGTTCAACAGTTGTAAGAACATGCAATGTTACCTTCATAAAAAGATTAATATCAAACTATGATGAAACTTGAGAAGGATGCATTTAATAATTTAGTACTGGTATATACAAAAAGTTACTTTCCTGTGTTATTCTCTATTAGTCAATGAAGGCTACTTGTAGTATAAATAGTAACAATGTTCTTATTTTCAAGATCTGAAACAAACTTGTACAATATTTAATACTAATAGTTGTAAGAGTACAAACTTAAAATAAAATTATTTTGAAAATTGTTATTTTTAATTGCTTACTGAATATATTGTATATTTGGTATTTTGACAAATAAGAATAAGCTTTCCAAATGAATGTGTTTGGAATACTAACATGAGAAACAATTGTTATTCTTCATCTGTGCCACTGGATGCCTTTTCTGTGTATCACTTGGGGGTAAGTTATTTATATGTAAAATTACTTCAACTGTGTAACATTCACAACAATATTAATGTTGAAAAAGATATTGTTATGATTTTTAAATATGCCCTAAGTTTTTGATGATTTTTCACACCATTGGTATTATGAGAAAAGTATCTCCATATGTAACTTTAAGTTTATATAAAATTTGTGATTGCATTAAATGTTTTCTGTGGTTAGTATTATATCATTATTTATGTTTCAGATAGCACTCTTTTTGTTGTTGTTTTTGATGTTCTCTAAACTCGATTTATTGCTTGATTGTTTAGATTATTCATACTTCTCATCAGTATACAGAACCTCTCCCCCCCATATTCATATACCTATCTAACAGAATCATAAAAAAAAATTCAAATCAACAGTACAAACCACATAATTACACAAATCATTCCATAAGTTTATAATTTTAATCAAAAAGATGTTTTGTCTTAGAAAAAATATTGGATCCTGATTTCAACAGCTTAAACCTATAATTTCTAATATTACAGTTTGAACTTTTAACCTTTACAATTCATTGCTAGAACAGACAACTAATATAGGAAATCTATCCAAGCACTAACAACTTTGAACAGCTGAATCACATTTCCCTCCAATTAACATAACATTAAAGAGCAACAAGGGACCTTTTAGTCTATGTATGCTATCCTATCTAATAAATTATACACTATAAAACTCAAAGCTAGCCTTTATCATTCAAATATTTCTCAAGCTTTCTCCTAAAACTCTCTTAAATAAACTACATCTACCACATCTGATGGCTACCCATTTCAAAAACTAACCACCCTTTTATAAAAATAAAGCTATCTTTGCTGAAGATGACTCCTACCCTGTCAAAATGTATATCCCCCCCCCCTATTCTTACCATTCTCACCATTAAATATGAAAGATGATAATACATCAACACCATCATTTTCTTTACAATCTTAAACACCTCAATCAAATCCCCTCAAATTCTTCATTTTTTTCAAGAGAAA
>NW_013672711.1:36484-42305 GCF_000517525.1 Limulus polyphemus
AACACCATCATTTTCTTTACAATCTTAAACACCTCAATCAAATCCCCTCAAATTCTTCATTTTTTTCAAGAGAAAGCAAGTTTGAGATATTAACCTGTCCTTGTATGACAACCTTTTCATCCCAGTAGCCCTCTTCTGAACCCTTTCCAATTCAATGTTCTTTCTAAGGTAAGGAGTCTAAGACTGAACACAGTACTCCAAATGTGGCCTAATCAATGACCTATACAATGAAATTATAACCTCTCAGATTTATATTGAATATTTCTCTAGATAAAAGCTAAAATCCTATTTGCCTTGCCATTAGCAACAGCACATTGCTTGGATGGCTTAAGTGACTGATGAACCAGAACATCACAATCCTTTTCTTTCATAACACTGTTAATGTTATTCCCATCAAAATTATACTCCTAATACAAATTGTGATATCCCACATGCATTACCTTACATTTATTATTATTAAAAGCCATTTGCCATTTATCCACCCAACTCAAAAAATAATCTAAATCCTTATGCAAAACAATAACACCCTCCTCAGAGCAAGGAACTTCCAAAACTTTAATGTTGTCAGCAAACTTAAATAATCTATTGACCATTCCTTCATCTATGTCACTGAAGTAAATCAAAAAGAGCAATAGTCCTAATACTGAGCTCTGAGTTATCTCACTCGTGACATTAATCCAGTTTGGCTGAACTCCATTTATAACAACTCTCTTTTTTCCAACCAGCCAGTTTTCTATCCAATGAACCAACCTATCACCCACATCTACAAAGATAATTTTTTTAACAAGCCTTTAATGTGGCACCTTGTCAAACGCTTTCTGAAACTCCAGATACACCAAATCCACACCCTTTCCCTCATCTATATAAACCGTAACTTCTTCAAAGAAAGTTAAAAGATTTTAAGGCAAGATTTTCTCATAGTAAAACCATGCTAACTGTCCAACAAAAGTTTAAACTTTGTCATATGACTTTGCAAAGCATTTTTTACTAGACCTTCAGAAACTTATATAAGACTAATAGTCCTATAATTACTGGGACAATTCTTCTCACCTCCCTTGAAAAGAGGACTAACATTAGTCAACTTTCAATCTTCTAGCACATACCCATTATTCAAGTATTTAGATAAAATTGTAGCAAGTGGCTCACATATCCAAGCCTTAACCTTTCAAAACCCTTGGGTAAATATTATTTTGCCCAGAAGATTCATCATTTTTAAAACTTCCTAATGTTTTCTTCACAAGCTCATAATTAATGTGATCATCTTATTGACTCGTTTCCATCTAGCAACTGTTCAAGAAGAGGAATATTACTTAAATCTTCAACAGTAAAAACTTAAGAAAAAAGAAGAATTTAACAACCCAGCCAAACCATAATCATAAGATATTAGCCTTCCTGTATCATCCCTCAAAGGCCCTACTCCCACCCGAACATTGTGTTTACCCTTAATGTATTTAAAGAAATCCTTCCAATAAATTTTACATTTTCAGCTAATCTTTTTTTCATATGCTATTTTTATTTCTTAATTTTCTCTTAATCTTCTATATTTCTCAAAATTTCTCATTATTGCAATCAATTTAAACTTCTTATACTTATAATGCTTTTAAATTAAATCTTTATACCCTTTGTGAGCCAACCTGATTTTTTTACTTGCAGCCATCTTTTTTTCTGTAAGTAATATTCCCATATTAAATATTTAAGAATTTATTTGAAAAAAATTTCCACATTTGATTAGTATTTGCAACTAATTCAGTTGCCCAATTCACAGCATATAATTCTTGTCTTAACTAAAATCTCATTATTCCTCATCTCCATAATAGGAAAACATCAAATCTAATTGAGCAATGATCACTTGTATCCAAATGCTCCCCAATTTCTACCCTATTAACCTTTTTTTATTAGAAGTTAATAATAAATCTAAAACCAATTTTTGATGAAAAACCATCTTGAACAGTTTCTAAAAACCTGTCTCCCTTATGATTTGACTCTTACTTTCTCCAATCTCCCATAATTATAACCTCATTAATAGATGAATTCTTCTGTACTCCAATAAAAACAGATCTTAAATTAAGTCTCACTTTATAGCTTAATTCCTAATAGCAAGTCTCTTCAGTCTTTCCAACATGCTGACATCTTTCATGTTGTAAAATGATCTAAACTGCATACAGTACTCTAAATGAGCCTTTATCAAATTTTATATAAGACTACAATGCCCTATTGTAGACTGGATATGAAGATCGAAGCCCACAAAATGGTATGTATGTACTAGTAGAACAGACCTTAATATCTCCAGTATACACCACACAGTATGGGATTTTTGGTTGATCTGAATACCCAATTTTAAACCAAAAATATGTGAATTAAAAACAGATCTTTCTCATAGAGTTGTGTGATTAATGGAATTTGCTAATCAATTAATCATCAGTCTCATTAATCAATTACCATCAACTAAATGACCATTATTTTCATAAGACTTGGACAGTTAGAATAACTCCTAGTCATAATAATTCAAAACATTAATTTTGGTTAGTTGATCACTTTCATGAGTCGTGACACTAATCAACTAAGCTGAACAATATCAAATTAATTGAAACTAACAGTAAAAAAATCATAATGATAATATTTTAGTTACTTAGATAACTGGAACAATCTAGAACAGTAATAACTGGAAACACTAATTTTGATTAGTTGATTATTTTACATGACATTAATTGATGCTCGTAGGTAATTTATTATATTGATTAATCAAGTTAATCTCTCAGCTCTTTTGCCTCAGACCTTGATAATTTGTTAGAAAAAAAAATATTACTAACCTGTAATTTTCTTCCAAGGATTTTACTTATTTGGACAAAATAAAGAGTGTAAACTTAGTGTACTTAGGTTTTCAGATAAGATTAGGTTTGATAAGATGCCACACAAAAGAAAAGATTTTAGGAAAGATTAGTTAACTGGATTTTAAGATAGTTGTAAGAAACATAACTATTAATCAGAACTTCTGAATGAAAGTAAAGGAGAGTCAATCACACTATAACTGCTATATCTAGTGCTGACAAGTTCTTTTACCCAAAACTAGAGCTCTTCAGTTCATCTGCAACATAACAGTGGTTAACACTCTTAATGAATAAATTGGCAAATTTTACTGATAAAACTAAATTCTTTGGTATTTCAAACTGTTTTGAAGATGTTCAGGTGTTATGGAACGACTTGGATCAGTTGGTAACTTGGACCAAAATCCGGCATACGACTTTAATGGTAGGTGCAAAATAATGTATTTGGGTTATCTTAATTTGGTTAACATACTTAATATAGATGATAACCTACTCAATAGTGTGACTAAAGAAAAGGGCCTTGCATGGTAGTGGATAAGTTGCTGAATTCACTGAGAAAGTGCTCTATTACTAGTAAAACTAATAGTATTTTAAGGTGTATTTAGAATTAAAAAAAGGTAGTTATTTTTATATAAAAATCACTCATTACTCCTCACTTGGAATACTGTTTACAGTTTTAGTTTACTTATCTAGGAAGAATACAGACTTATTGTCAAATTTTAGAAAAGGACTACTAGGATAATTCTGGGGATAGAAGGGCTATCTTATTGAAATAGGTTAAGACCTCTCAACATATTTTCTCTTGATAAAACATGGGCAAGAAGTAATCTCATTGAAGTTTACAAAACTATATTGTGAAGACAACAGGACAAGAGCAAACAAGTTGAAGATTCCCCAAAACAGACAAGCAAGGTTCCAATTAAGTTTTATTTTTCTAACATGGTGATTAACATGAAATGAGTTGCCATAAGTAGTAGTGAAGGTCAGCACATTAAAAAGAGTTTAAGAAGTGGTGGATTGATGATTTCCTGAAAAATAAAGGGTGAGTTTAAACTTTTACTCTGCTTAAGGGTGAATATGCAAGATCAGCCATGAAGGACCAGCCATGTTCCTTTGTTTTCTCAATGTTATGTTCATTTTGTCTGATTCTTTACTATAATGTTATGATTTTTAAATACAACCATTGTGAATAGTTTAATAATAATTCCTAATTTTCCACCTAAACAGAACTAAATTGTTCCTGCAAGTAAAAAGACATATTTGTAGACATATTTTTCAAAGTATAGAATGAATTTACAACTCAGTTTATGCAATTTGCAAATCAACCTAGTCTTATCATGCAGTGAAAATAATAAAATCTTACTCTATTACTTAGAATTAATTCCACTGTTTAGGACTAGAGATTTAACTTTGGTGATATATGTTTAATAAAATCAGTATCAGTTAGTTGATTTACAACTGGGATGAAATTTTCTGAGGAAAAAATTGTAACTAAAACCTTACAAAGTTTTCATAAAATAAAATTTTCTACTACAAAAGTTTCAATTATACTACGTTTTGTATTATGTTACATTGTCAATGATGGAGTTTCATTCCTATCAAAAAAAGCATCGAAATGTATATAGTGTTTTCATAGAACTAGATGTCCAATAAAGATTTTACCTATTAGTAGATATACTAAAAGTAAAAGACGACGAGTTTTGCACTAGCCTAGATTATGTCCAAGTCACACAAGTATAAAATGTTATTGATAACAATATCGAATATCTTGTGAAAATTTAAAAAAAAATCATCCTATCATAGTCTTCACTACTATTTACTAATGAAAAGCTCGAAAAGTGCATTTAACTTTTATTATTTTAAAGAGATTTATACTGAAAATATATTGTTTCGTGACAAGGATGGTATTAAAACTGAATAGGGTTAGAAAGCCTTTATTAATATTCTATTACTATTAGTTGAATTATCTACCCCAAAGTTTAATTTTAAATTAAAATACAATTCTTAAACTTAAAATCAAACTTACAAGTTATAACTTATAAATTACAAACTGACAAAGGTAACAATTTTAATTTTGAATACTCTGATTTTGCCACGTTATCATGCTACTTTGTGACTATTTTGAGTTTACTTAACAGAACTTTTCTTTAATTGCAAGGAACGCTGATAAAAAGAGTAATCACAACGTAAAAAATTATTGAAATTTGTGAAAATTATATTTTTCTAAAACCTACCCAGTTTGTCCGATGTGCTACACTGCTCACGCTATCTTCCCTTGACAATCACTCATGATTGTGCGTCAGACTTCAGGGGTTGCTAAAATTAAAAATATTAATTTTGAGTATTTAAACAAAATTATATTTTTATTTTCTTACCGCATTTTTTGTATTGGTAATAGTGAAATGTAACAAGTAAGTTAGTTGTTTAATGTCAGTTTTGGAGGAATATACACGACTGCTTTATCAGGAATTACACGAACATATACGAACAAACCAACACACATATATTGTTATGTATCTGCTCGTTTGTTAATTTACGGTATAATTTTTTCCCGAGGAAATTCAGCGATACAAGTCCTTTTTAATTAAAACTAGTTTATTCTTTCTCCATACAACTTTGTAATACACAGAATTTCCACATTCACTTTAAACTCAACAACCTTTATAATACACGGTATAAATCACAGTGATTCACATACTTTATTTACGGTGCCTACGGTTCGCTTGACTCAATTACCTCGATCTTCAATCTACCTGCATATCTATCTCTCGCTGACTCTATTTTCCGGGCTTATATACTAAAAAAGAGGGCGCCTGGCAAGCACTCGGACATTCGCGGGGTTCCTCGATAAGTCATGATCATTCTAGAAACTCCAGGGCGCATGCTCCCAGCGTCGCGTGACTTCTGCTGTCGTAACACTGGCCCTTCCTTAGTATTATTCGTCCCGAACAATAGCCACTTACATTAAACCAATAATTAATTAACAATAACTTGAT
>NW_013672712.1:0-5022 GCF_000517525.1 Limulus polyphemus
GAACTTGAACATTCGCCAAAGTACATGATAGTTCTAGAAACGTTGCGTCATAGTAGTCACGTGACTCGCTGACGCAACATTACTTACCTTCTACAATCGCCACTAATATTATTTGAAATACTTGTTAAAGGTTACATTAAACACGTACATCAATCATTCTGCAATTGAACTCTAAAGCTATTTTATTAAAACAATAATTTCAGGAAAGTTTATAGTTCTTCAAGAATCTAATCTTCCATCTTCAGAGAAATCCAAACATCCAACTGAGTCATTAAACTGTTGAACCGTCTACAAAAGTTTACTACATCATCTCCACATATTTTCAACGTAGTTCTGTTATTTTATTTAGCAAGTGAAGTCGTGTGAATTGTTCAGTGAAGTATTATTAAACAACAACTGAAGTCGTGTGAAATGTTCAATGAATTGCTATTTAGCAAGTGAAGTCGTGTGAATTGTTCAGTGAAGTGTTATTAAACAACAACTGAAGTCGTGTGAAATGTTCAATGAATTGCTATTTAGCAAGTGAAGTCGTGTGAATTGTTCAATGAATTGCTATTTAACAAGTGAAGTCGTGTGAATTGTTCAGTGAAGTGTTGGTAAATAACAATTGAAGCCGTGTGAATTGTTCAGTAAAGTGTTATCAAACAACAATTGAAGCCGTGTGAATTGTTCAGTGAAGTGTTGTTAAACAACAATTGAAGCCGTGTGAATTGTTCAATGAAGTGTTATTAAACAACAACTGAAGTCGTGTGAAATGTTCAATGAATTGCTATTTAGCAAGTGAAGTCGTGTGAATTGTTCAGTGAAGTGTTATCAAACAACAGTTGAAGCCGTGTGAATTGTTCAGTGAAGTGTTATCAAACAACAGTTGAAGCCATGTGAAATGTTCAGTGAATTGTTAGTAAACATAATTAAGACAATAATGTGAAACAGCCTTACCAAAACGTATACGGCGAAAGGCATGACTACAGCTGACACCAGAAGATCGGCGAAGGCTAGACTAACGATAAAGTAATTGGTAGCACAATGTAGACTACGTTCTCTGTAAACACTAATAATGACAAGCATGTTACCGAAGACGGCCAGGATTGGAAGAAGAACAAGGACCATTGCCCAGTAGCATTTCGTAGGTCGAGTGGCGTCCTCGAATGGAACCTCTGACCAGTTGTCAGAATAATTATCCCAGGCGAATTCACTCTTATCACCTACAACAATCGAATAGTTATTCCCAATTTTCACTTTATCAGTGGGACTTATCATTATTTCAAGTGAGGAGTAAGTAATATTCAGTATCCAGGTTTCGCTAAGGTTTAAATTGTCTTGAAATTGTTGTGTCTGATGAAAAATACTTTGTAGATTATTGAGAAACAACATAGTGACTGACGTAATGTTTAATGGGGGACAAGTCTATTCTTTATATTCATCAAATCGAAGTTTTTTGTTCTTCTTAATTAGATTAGCATCTGCTATTTTAGCGCTAAGTGGTGTGGAGAGTTAGTGACGTAACAGAGCAATATTTGATAACATACACATGAATTGTGATTAACATTTGGTCTTCAAACGTTCCACGTTGCTGTAACGCAATTTGTGGAAAATATCGAATTTATAACTTGGCGATCTATACAAAAGTCTTAATAAATGTTGTTGAAATGGCTTAAACTTGTAGAAACTGACCACATTTCTGCTCTTCATCAATATCCTAGCGGTTTTCAATGAAAGTTGTAAAAGTTTCTTCAGTTGTATACGTATTATTGTTTGACATAACTAACATAGTCACATTGTTTGTAATTAAGCACAAAGCTACACAATGGGCTATCTGTACTCTACCCACCACGGGTATCGAAACCCGGATTCTAGCGTTGTAAGTCCGTAGACATACCGCTGTGCCACTGGGGGGCACTAACATAGCTTGAGTTTCATTTATTCGAAGTTTTATTAATGGATTCGTTTTGTCTTTTCCTAATTTTCTACTATAATCGGAGATTTTTTTACATAAATAGCGTTAAATAAAGTCCATATTCTCATCCCTGTTCTTTCAACTCAAAGTAATTTCTGGCGAAAACTCATTCTTCAAGTTATAAAATTACAAGATTCTCGTAAATACAGTCAGAAATAATATTTCCGATACTATATTAGTCTTCACTCCATTTCCGATCCGGTAGTTCTCCAGTCACATCATTACAACAGGGGGTATCCTGTAAATAAAACAAAAACATACCCATGTACTTAGAATAGGTGACAGCTATCGTAAGTTTTATACGTGCGTTTGAGCCCTTGAGGAAATCGATAAAACGTAAATGAATGAGTTAGATAAAAAAAAGTCTTATATTATTTGCGCTTTTTAATTTATTTCAATGGACTGTATATTTGTGTAATATTATTAATATATGTTCAAACACAAGTAGAAACATATATTCTCATAGATTTTGGATAACTGCTCTATCGGGTTTCTCTTTACAGCTACAGAGTGCTCTAAAACGAAAAATAAATGGCTTAAAAAGGGCTAACAAAGCGTTGTTATCCGAAATCTATAAGCACACTACTTTTTGCTTGTATGTTTATACATATGTTAATATCATTACATCAAATATTCAAACTTCATTAAAATATTGGGGACAGGTTTTGACCAAAGACTATGGCTCATCTGACAGCGATCTATATTCCACGCCAGAGTGTCACATCATCCAATGAGTAACTCACTTGGCTGGCAACCTAGGAAAAGATGGAACAGAGTTAGGGCATACGGGAAAACTGGAGAGGAAGTGTGAGGAGATGACAGATATTACCAAAATAAAATTGAGTTGGGCATTATTACTAGAAGAACCTCGAGGAGATTATTGGAGGGAGAAGAACGTGTATCATGTCTGTTACCAAACTTCTCAATCGTGAAATAGCTGTAAAAGTAATAATTTTAATACCCAGCTTGCGACTCTATGAAACTGAGTGGGCTATATAAGGTTGTTTCGGTTTTCAGTATTCTTGTTACAATCAAGAAAATATACTTCAATAAAGGGTTCAAAAACCACACTTTATTGCCAAAAGAACTCACCTCTCAATAGTGTTAGGCCACGAAGATGTGGATTTTAGAGAGTTGGTCAAACTGTGTACAAAATAGCAGAAGTGTTTATGTTCAGGCAAGTACAGCACTTAGCCACTCTACAGCGGAATGTAAGCATTGTTAAACCTTCATCTACCATTTCTAGCAACAGATCTCTCTAAAACCGCGGTGAAAACTGCTTTATAATAGCTGAGAAATCAGACCTTTTATTGCGCAACCTGCGAGACCAATATGGTAATGTGTGTAGTAGATTGGATGGATATATGGATTTTACTGCTTCATAGCCTGGATTTTACTGCTTCATAGCCTGGATTTTACTGTTTCATAGCCTGGATTTTACTGCTTCATAGCCTGGATTTTACTGCTTCATAGCCTTGCTGGTGGGAAATTCAAATTGCAGATATCGCAAGGAGCTCAAATTTATATTCATAATTAAAAATAGAGTATTGGAAAGCTTTGTTTGAGAATTAACTAACAAAAAAATGTTTCCCAAACTCGCAAGCTGGATGTTAAAATCATCACATTTATATTAAGTTCCTGGTGTTAAAAATATAAATATTTATAGAAATAGCATATAATAATTAATACTAATAATTAAGATTCTTTTGTTTGAAATTAAGCACAAAGCAAAACAATGGGCTATCTGTACTCTTCCCACCACGGCTATCGAAGCCCGGATTCTAGCGTTGTAAGTTCGCAGACATTCCGCTGTGCCACCGGGGGCGATAATTAAGATATAAAGTGAAATAGTTACTGTCAACCGACTGCTTTTCTGCGGTCGATGGTTCGGAAGTAGGGACAGTTCACGCCACCAGGGTTGTGCACTGACCAACGTGTACGACAGAACTCCTCAGCTGGAATGAGGAGAGCTTGTGCTTTGGCTGGTACTAAACGTCTATGATGATGACGACAGTATTTCGGGGATGACCCTACGATGATCATATGATGACGACAGTATTTCGGAGATGACCCTACGATTATCAGAAACTTATTTAGTTTCACTTCTTTCTCTGTTGTTTCCTTGTTTTCATATAGGTTTCAGTCAATCCAAGCATATAGACCTCGTATATTTTCATCTAACATTATTTTCAAATAGCCAAATAGAACTTTTGAAACAGTCTAATTTTATGCATCAAAAGTTGTATATTATATACTTTTATCTTATATATATTTGTGGTTCTATATGTACATATCTAATGAAATATCCATACAATGTTTGTTTGCTTTTTACGCAAGCTACACAATAGACTAGCTACCCTCTAGCCCCGCGGCGAATCGAACCCTGGAAACTAGCGTTGTAACCCCTTAAAATTGTCACCGAGGGACTACCGACGTTGTTTATGCATGCATATAGACATATAATGATTTTATGTATATTATTATGTTTTTGAAATGTGTCTAATTCTCGTATACGTTTATTGCATTATAAAGTTTTCTTGGTTTGTTAGCTACAAGGAACTTTTAAGAATGATTACGAAACCCTCTCATCCTGTTTTTGATGTGGATCACTAAACTCTTGTCGTCCTACTGTAGATGTGGATCACTGAAATCTTGTCGTCTTATTGTAGATATGGATCAGTGAAATCTTGTAGTTCTATTGTAGATATAGATCAGTGAACTCTTGTAGTCCTATTGTAGATATGGATCAGTGAACTCTTGTAGTCCTATTGTAGATATGGATCAGTGAACTCTTGTAGTCCTATTGTAGATATGGATCAGTGAACTCTTGTAGTCCTATTGTAGATATAGATCAGTGAACTCTTGTAGTTCTATTGTAGATATAGATCAGTGAACCCTTGTAGTTCTATTGTAGATATAGATCAGTGAACTCTTGTAGTGCTATTGTAGATATGGATCAGTGAACTCTTGTAGTCCTATTGTAGATATGGATCAGTGAACTCTTGTAGCTCTATTGTAGGTATAGATCAGTGAACTCTTGTAGTCCTATTGTAGATATAGATCAG
>NW_013672712.1:6022-6891 GCF_000517525.1 Limulus polyphemus
TTCTATTGTAGATATGGATCAGTGAACTCTTGTAGTTCTATTGTAGATATAGATCAGTGAACTCTTGTAGTCCTATTGTAGATATAGATCAGTGAACTCTTGTAGTCCTATTGTAGATATAGATCAGTGAACTGTTGGAGTCCTATTGTAGATATAGATCAGTGAACTCTTGTAGTCCTATTGTAGGTATGGATCAGTGGACTCTTGTAGTCCTATTGTAGGTATAGATCAGCGAACTTTTGTAGTTCTATTGTAGATATGGATCAGTGAACTCTTGTAGTTCTATTGTAGATATGGATCAGTGATCTCTTGTAGTCCTATTGTAGATATGGATCAGTGAACTCTTGTAGTCCTATTGTAGGTATGGATCAGTGGACTCTTGTAGTACTATTGTAGGTATAGATCAGTGAACTCTTGTAGTTCTATTGTATATATAGATCAGTGAACTCTTGTAGTCCTATTGTAGATATAGATCAGTGAACTCTTGTAGTCCTATTGTAGATATGGATCAGTGAACTCTTGTAGTCCTATTGTAGATATAGATCAGTGAACTCTTGTAGTCCTATTGTAGATATAGATCAGTGAACTTTTGTAGTCCTATTGTAGATATAGATCAGTGAACTCTTGTAGTCCTATTGTAGATATAGATCAGTGAACTCTTGTAGTCCTATTGTAGATATGGATCAGTGAACTCTTGTAGTCCTATTGTAGATATGGATCAGTGAACTATTGTAGTCCTATTGTAGATATGGATCAGTGAACTCTTGTAGTCCTATTGTAGGTATGGATCAGTGGACTCTTGTTGTCCTATTGTAGATATAGATCAGTAAACTCTTGTAGTCCTATTGTATATATGGATCAGTGAACTC
>NW_013672712.1:6912-10308 GCF_000517525.1 Limulus polyphemus
TGAACTCTTGTAGTCCTATTGTAGATATAAATCAGTGAACTCTTGTAGTGCTATTGCACATATGGATCAGTGAACTCTTGTAGTCCTATTGTAGATTAGATCAGTGAACTCTTGTAGTCCTATTGTAGGTATAGATCAGTGAACTCTTGTAGTTCTATTGTAGGTATAGATCAGTGAACTCTTGTAGTCCTATTGTATATATGGATCAGTGAACTCTTGTAGTCCTATTGTATATATGGATCAGTGAACTCTTGTAGTCCATTTGTAGATATAGATCAGTGAACTCTTGTAGTCCTATTGTAGATATGGATCAGTGAACTCTTGTAGTCCTATTGTAGATATGGATCAGTGAACTGTTGTCGTCCTATTGTAGGTATAAAACAGTGAACTATTGTAGTCCTATTGTAGGTATGGATCACTGAAGTCTTGTAGTCCTATTGTAGATATGGATCGTTGAACTCTTGTCGTCCTATTGTAGGTATAGATCAGTGAACTATTGTAGTCCTATTGTAGATATGGATCACTGAAGTCTTGTAGTCCTATTGTAGATATGGATCAGTGAACTATTGTAGTCCTATTGTAGATATGGATCAGTGAACTCTTGTAGTCCTATTGTAGGTATAGATCAGCGAACTTTTGTCGTCACATTATAGGTATGGATCATTGAACTCTTGTCGTCCTATTGTAGATATGGATCGTTGAACTCTTGTAGTCCTATTGTAGGTATGGATCAGTGAACTTTTGTCGTCACATTATAGGTATGGATCAGTGAACTCTTGTAGTCCTATTGTAGATATGGATCAGTGAACTCTTGTAGTCCTATTGTAGGTATGGATCATTGAACTCTTGTCGTCCTATTGTAGGTATGGATCACAGAAGTATTATCGTTGTTACTCATAGCACGTGTTACATAAAACTGGGATCAAAAATCGGCAGCGACACTTTTATTAAGAGATGTTGAAGTGTTCTGTTATTACTGATGGTTTTGATCACATTTACATGAACGCCATCTCAACCATACGTTGTTTCACATTCTTATTTCATGAATAATCACCCAAACAACGTACGTACAAAATGACTAAATAAAAAAGCTCAAGAGAAAATCTTAAAGCTGTAAATGTACCGATCTGATATTCTAAGAATATTAAAACCTCTAAATGTATCTTTTACATAATTGATGGATAAATTTAAATCGACACTATCAGCTTCTAATATTACAGCATTTGCTCAATTTCTCACACCGATCTGATAATTTTAGAAATCATATAAAACTAGAAATGTTGATAAAATACTTTTATTAAACGGAATAGAAAAATAACTTGTATATAAGATAATGAAATATATATATATTCTTTAAAAAGAGACACAAGACATCTCCTATACTCGTTAAAGAAAGAATATGTATTATTTTGTAATTTATTACGTATATTACGTTACTGTACGATACATTATTGGATATTATGATTTATGATGTACAAGCACAACAAATACCATCAACAATACTATGTATTACATTATTGTGTACTATTAGATATTTGATTATTTTCTTGAATTATGTAAAAGCTTTCTTACACACAGACTTATTTATTTCACGTCAATCAAACCAATCAACACGAGAGGCTATGGATTAAGTAGGAATTTTTCCAAACAAAATGGACTGACTTTTATAACAGTGCTTGTTAGTTAACTGAATCTTCCGGTACATTTATTACACTCACATCTTGGTTAATAACTTACATAACTCTATGAGACTGCCAGAGCAGAGTTGTTTACACCGTTGACGCAGTAAGCTAATAAATTAATCATTTATGTCACCACTAGGTGGCTAACAGAGATTGATTATATTAAACTAAGCGCGAATATTTTCTCAGCTATTAAATTGTTAATTGTAACTTTAGTGGCTCTGCACATATTCACTGCTACATAATAACCAAAGCAGGTTCTGAGCAAAGTTAGATCCAAAAATGTTAAGTACACGAATTGATCAAAAGAATATTAAAATTATTAATAATTAACTAAAATTATTTTAGTATTGAAAATGAAGCGCCGTAGTTTGAGCTCCATTAGGAGCTTAATTAATCCAATGATTAATTAAAAACTCACAACAAAACGATAAATAAAAGTTGAAAAACATTGAAATTATTTCTCAGTAATTACATTGATACAAATCATAACATTATCATGATTAAAGCTAGATAGATATTATTGGAAATATTAATAAACACGTGAACAATATTTTGAAACATCTGTTAAGTAGAAAGTGATGCTTTTCTTAGTGTTTCATAGACACGTTAGGCTATAGGTGTTCTATACATACCTAGCCTTTGTAAATATGTTATCCTTTTTGTAATGACACACATAATACATGATAATTTATTTACATTTTATAAATAAAGTCGCTATGTAAAGTAATCACTATATGTTATTGTAGTATGTATTATATTACAATTTATATATCAGTAGTTGTTTAAAAACAATTATTAATATCAATGAGCTACTAAGCAGATTAAAGAAAAACAAAATATCGCTTACGTGCCCCCCCCCCCCAGTGGCACAGCGGTATGTCTGCGGACTTACAACGCTAGAATCTGGGTTTCGATACCCGTGGTGGGCAGAGCAACGATAGCCCATTGTGTAGCTTTATGCTTAATTACAAACAAACAAACGTTAAATAGAAATAAAGAAGATATTCTAGAAATTTCTAAATTATAATTCTTATAAAATACAGTTAAAATGGTTAACAAAAACATTAAGATTTAATAATCAAACAGCAAGTTTTGTCCTTCATAAACGTTTAATGCGTTTATAGTTTTACTTAGGATTAATAGATGCCCAACTTAATTTAATTCGGTTAAAACTGCGCTAATCCGGTGAATGTGATAAAGCAGTCATAATTATGTTAAAAATAATTTTACTCCTGTTTATTTCTACTTATAATTATTAGCTTTCTAAGTGCCATGAATAATTAATCTTTTTGTGTTCCCATGAAAATGTAGAATTCCGTTTATATACCTCATGAAAGGACTAGCGAATATATAATCCTGTTTATCTTTTTAAAATATCAACCTTGAAGCAAAGCTAGATGGATTATCATATTGAAACAGTAACCAACTCTTTTTATTTCACCACAGTCGCCGCATCCCTGGATATTCAGTGAATGTCACAAGCTAATCTCACACATTAGAATCCATTAAGAAGAATTAGAAAAAAAGCCTAATAGAAAAAATAGAAAGAAGAGAAGTTCTGTTACTTAATAAAACAGCAGAAATCCTAGTACTGTTTACGTAGAGTGTCATTTATACAAAGGTTGAGTACCGTATATTAAAATGATTTTGGAGTCTCACCACGTCTATGAAAGTTCATGTAGCCACGTCCGGCCTTGCTTTATCTGATGTG
>NW_013672712.1:10852-13683 GCF_000517525.1 Limulus polyphemus
TAGTTCTTTGTCTTACATTGTTATGTTTATAATCACTTAATTCTTTGTCTTACATTGTTATGTTTATATTACTTAGTTCTTTGTCTTACATTGTTATGTTTATAATCACTTAATTCTTTGTCTTACATTGTTATGTTTATATTACTTAGTTCTTTGTCTTACATTGTTATGTTTATATCAATTAGTTCTTTGTCAATTATAAACATAACAATGTAACACTTAATTCTTTGTCTTACATTGTTATGTTTATATCACTTAATTCTTTGTCTTACATTGTTATGTTTATATTACTTAATTCTTTGTCTTACATTGTTATGTATATATCACTTAGTTCTATGCATTACATTGTTATGTTTATATTACTTAATTCTTTGTCTTACATTGTTATGTTTATAATCACTTAGTTCTATGCATTACATTGATATGTTTATATTACTTAGTTCTTTGTCTTACATTGTTATGTATATATCACTTAGTTCTATGCATTACATTGTTATGTTTATATTACTTAATTCTTTGTCTTACATTGTTATGTATATATCACTTAGTTCTATGCATTACATTGGTATGTTTATATTACTTAGTTCTTTGTCTTACATTGTTATGTATATATCACTCATTTTTTATGCTTCTTACATCGTTATGTATATATCACTTATTTTTTATGCTTCTTACATCGTTATGTATATATCACTTATTTTTTATGCTTCTTACATCGTTATGTATATATCACTTATTTTTTATGCTTCTTCCAAATGTTATTCATATTTTTCAAATTTTTTACAGTAAACTTGCTGCTCAGATACTTTGTCGATTTTACCGAGGGAGGAAAAAGATAAGAATTATTATAATTATTTTTAAACGTAGTTATAGTTACGTCTAATCATAATGATATTTAAATTACTTCTCTAACCTAACCAGTTAAAAACAAACATAGTTGTCTACTTGACAAGCGCTGCAATAGTAGTTATGAATCGAAATAAATACTGATTTTTAAAGGCATTCGTTGATAAAACGAGATTTCCACCAAACTAGAAGATACTAACCAGTTACCTCCGGTGGTTAGCGGCAACTCTGGGAACTTATCAAGGTGAAAATCGAGTTTCTATACCTGTGATGGGCGGAGCATGAAATTAGTCAGCTTTCTTTAGTTTAATGATGTATTTTAGCAGATTGTTTAAGTTTTTTAGGATAAGAACTCTGTAATAGTTTCTTTTGATCATATTTGTTGTTTTTTGTTCTTTAAAAGAAAACATAATATACTTATACAACAGTTTTTCCGCCATGAATTTAAGTTTATCAAGATACAACTTAGAGTATTATTACTCACCGTTACTATCATGTCCCGGTTTGCCCATTACGACGATGAAATTACACGAGATTTGTATGGTTTGTCTCAATTTCTTTTATTGAAAGTGCTTTAAATCCCGGTGAGACAGATGTAAGTTTACTGAGCTACAACGCTAAAATCCGAGGTTTGATTTCCCGCGGTAAACACAACAGTCTGACAGCCCAATGTGGCTTTGCTCTAAAACATTAACAAATATATAAAACAAACTTTAAACTTCCACTGGTCAGAAAGTTTCAGAAAAGAAAACCTTTTAAACCTATGTTTGAGAAACCTGCAACTCGTTAGCACGCAATAATTTTTACGTGAAGAAAAAAGGTCATACAATTTTATTATAGACAAAGCTTTCAACTTTTTGCAGTATCTAGAATCTTGGGTTTTACACTCGCTGTAAGACTGGTTAAACCTAAACTATTTTATAGAACAGTCGCTGTAAAAGTGATTAAACCTAAGCTACTTTACAGAATAGTCGCTGTAAAAGTGGTTAACCTAAGCTACTTTACAGAATAGTCGCTGTAAAAGTGGTTAAACCTAAACTATTTTACAGAACAGTCACATTAAAAGTGGTTAAACCTAAGCTATTTTACAGAACAGACACTGTAAAAGTGGTTAAACCTAAGCTATTTTACAGAACAGTCACATTAAAAGTGGTTAAACCTAAGCTATTTTACAGAACAGTTACTGTAAAAGTGGTTAAACCTAAGCTATTTTACAGAACAGTCACATTAAACGTGGTTAAACCTAAGCTATTCTATAGAACAGTCACTGTAAAAGTGGTTAAACCTAAGCAATTTTACAGAACAGTTCCTGTAAAAGTGGTTAAATCTAAGCTATTTTACAAGACAGTTACTGTAAAAGTGGTTAAACCTAAGCAATTTTACAGAACAGTTACTGTAAAAGTGGTTAATCCTAAGCTATTTTAAAGAACAGTTATTCCCTACAGAGTGAAGCTGAGAGAAACTCTGATGTAATGTTAGGAATGGATGCTACTACTGAAAACAACCACAAGCCAGGGAACAGAAATGTACACAAAATATTATGTATCATATAAGGTAATAAATTGGAACCAAACAAATATGATATTTAGGTGTTAGCATGTTGATACAAAGTACCCTCCTGATAAGACTGGAAATAACAACTGACCATTACAAAGAACAATACTGTTTTCAATATAGATATTGTTGTATAGTTAATAATACTGTTTTCAATACAGATATTGTTGTATAGTTAATAATACTGTTTTCAATATAGATATTGTTGTATATTTAATAATACTGTTTTTAATATAGATATTGTTGTATAGTTAATAATACTGTTTTCAATATAGATATTGTTGTATATTTAATAATACTGTTTTCAATATAGATATTGTTGTATATTTAATAATACTGTTTTCAATATAGATATTGTTGTATATTTAATAATACTGTTTTCAATATGGATAGTGTTGTATATTTAATAATACTGTTTTCAATATGGATAG
>NW_013672712.1:14414-25963 GCF_000517525.1 Limulus polyphemus
CACAACGGAAAAAAAAGTAAAATCAGTAATACGAACATATTAAAAAAATGTATAATTTAAATGAAGACTGCATGTTGTTCAGAGTTGGAGAGTGCTGTTTGATGTAGAGGGTTTCTTTGATCATGTTTATCCATGTCCCCTTTTTGTCAATAAACAATGTTGTTTAGTGTTATAAGTCTACAGATGTACCGCTGTGCCACTGGGGGCGGAGTGTTTGCTGTAAAGCATATGATTTTTTAAATGTTCAAACAAAGCTACGAAAAAGCTATCAATTTGAATCCATAGACAAGGGGGAAGGTGGCTACTAAGAAAAGCTAATCTTGTCTGGCTGATTTGTGGGATTTGATCGTCATCTTTTTTGACGCACCCATAGCCTCTAATTAATTTTTTGCAACAATGGGACGCGAACCATGAACCTTTGGATCACAGTTCAGGGTCTATATACATGCTTAGTCAATAAACATTTACAAATTGATAAGAAAGTTTTTGAAAGTTTGGATGCTAAAATGAAAATCTTCCAGCCTTAACAAACTATTCAGATGTTGTAAAAGTTATATTAAAAGTTTTATGACCTTCATATGTGGATATCAGGTCAAGCTTTTCAAACATAACACGTTTCAGTTATAACTTGGGAAATTGTCAAAGGAAAATTAAATGTGTGGCTTTCGAACAAAGTAAAAGAGGGAGACTAAGAAAATTCTAACATGGGTTTCAGATTTTTTAATATAACTCTACAAAACGTAATTCAACTTTATAAGCTTACACAACGTGTTAATAAACGTAATAATGTGATCAAAATCAAAGTACTTAGTAGAAAATATATTTGTAAGCAGTTCACTTTCAGATTTTGCTTTCATATTTTGTGAGAGAAATACAAATAAATTTTTTATCGGCCCCTTATTTAATTCTAAGATTTGTATGTAAACTTGTATTCAAAATTATATAACGTATATCACTTTCTGTTGTAAATTGTGTTTTTACTAATTTTCTAGTCCATGCAAGTTTATTTATTTATTTATTAATAAAATAAAACCGATGAACGTAGAAATGAAATACCATTAAATATGTCTCTTGGTCAATGAACCACAGAAATACCACTAAATGTGTCACAAGGTCAATCTATGTTGACTAATTGATATTCTGCATGTCTTCTAAGTCCTATGAAGCCAGTATCTGACAGTTTACATGTTGACTTGTTGCTGTTTCAGATGTCATCCCAGTCCTATGATGCCAGTATCTGACTGTCTGTATGTTGACTTGTTGCTATTTCAGGTGTCATCCCAGTCCTCTGATGCCAGTATCTGACCATCTGCATGTTGACTTGTTGCTGGTCAGTATGTGGTCCCAGTCCTATGAAGCCAGTATCTGACTGTCTGTATGTTGACTTGTTGCTGTTCCGCATGTTGTCCCAGTCCTATAAAGCCAGTATCTGACAGTTTGCATGTTGACTTGTTGCTGTTCCGCATGTCATCCCAATCATATGAAGCCAGTATCTGACCATCTGCATGTTGACTTGTTGCTGTTCAGTATGTGGTCCCAGTCCGATGAAGCCAGTATCTGACTGTCTGTATGTTGACTTGTTGCTGTTCCGCATGTTGTCCCAGTCCCATGAAGCCAGTATCTGACAGTTTGCATGTTGAGTTGTTGCTTTCCTCGTGTTATCCCAATTATATGAAGCCAGTATCTGACCATTTGTATGTTGACTTGTTACTATTCCGCATGTGGTCCCAGTCGTATGAAGCCAGTATCTGACAATCTTTATGTTATCTTGTTACTGTTCTGCATATCCTCTTAGTGCTATGAAGCCGGTATCTAACCATTTGTATGTTGACTTGTTGCATGCCGTTTTGTTGGGAAGCTGGGACACGTCAGTTGTGTTGATCATATTGCTAAAAAGTAGTGGTCTTGTAAGGTTGACGACAAATAAAGTTGTGGTCTGAAAGAATTTAAAATCCTGCTAATCACACTTGTAGCCATCCTGTAACGACCCATGTTTAGCCGGATTCTAGACGAACTGTTGCTCTTTACAGAAATAGTCAAATGTCTGATTGAATCCTGTTATGTTCCACTATAAACCTGGATTTTTAAAACTAATTCTACTTCTTTTCAAGCTGCTGACTGAGAGCTTCCGTACCAGATTGTACAGTCACCTATCGCTTGTTATACGGTCTCAGATGTGCCACTGATAAAACAGTCATGATATCATATATAAAACTCCCTTAAATGTTTTTATGTAAAGAATGTTTTAAACCACTAGAAATAATATTTAGTCTTCTTCTATGTCACTTGCTTTCAAAATACTTTTCATATAACTAAGACTTTAACAATGATACTGAGTTTTAGTTGATGGGATATTTCCGTGACAAAGATATATATATATATATTTTAATACACATTACTCCGCTATAAGCCTTATTCGGAACCTTTATAAACAACTCAATTATTGTTTCAATAAGAAACCTAACAAAACTGTCATTACTCTATCAAGTTCCACTTTTATTGTGCAAAGACATTTTATCTATTATTTGAGTCTTTTTAAATTTTCAGTGTTTTTTTTTTTCCCTTAAGCTTTCCGTAATTTCTTCCTACAGTCTTTATCATATATAAAGAATGAGAAACGTTGTAGGCACAAGTCAAACAGAATTTTTCCTGTGTTTATCTTATAAGATTCTCATTTAGGCTACCAGCAAAACAAAACGTTTTAATACAGCATTACATAAGCCTACTCTTCAGAACAGTTACAATATAAGAATTATGTTTAAGCCACTTTCTTAACTAAACATTTGTACCGGTTTGTTTACACTCTCTGAAACCGTCTAAGAAGAAACCTAAAACGTGTCCGTTTGGCAAGAAACCTTATTTCACATTGGGTTTTTCCTGAAGTTTACAGAGGAGGCGTAGTGTACTGTCTCTAGTCCATTTTTACTTCTCAGATGTCAGGAACCGGATGAATCTAAGAACGGTCCAGTCTATAGCGGTGAGTCGCTAAACACATTGTAATTTGATATAACTTCGCTAGAGTATTTACTTGGCTATACAGACAGGCGTAGAAGATCGATAAAACTTCCTTTCAGTCTCTTCTGTTTACCTTTACTGAAACTGTTCTGTGAAGAAAACTTGAGATATACTTCAAAACTCTTTCAAGGCCTTAAGCTATAAGACAAGTGTATCGAGGCCTAAAGCTGTACGATAAGTTTATCGAGGCCTTAAGCTGTACGACAAGTGTATCGAGGCCTTAAGTTGTAGGACAAGTGTATCAAGGTCTTAAGCTGTAAGACAAGTGTATCGAGGCCTAAAGCTGTACGACAAGTTTATCGAGGCCTTAAGCTGTACGACAAGTGTATCGAGGCCTTAAGTTGTAGGACAAGTGTATCAAGGTCTTAAGCTGTAAGACAAGTGTATCGAGGCCTAAAGCTGCACGACAAGTTTATCGAGGCCTTAAGCTGTACGACAAGTTTATCGAGGCCTAAAGCTGTACGATAAGTTTATCGAGGCCTAAAGCTGTACGATAAGTGTATCGAGGCCTAAAGCTGTACGACAAGTGTACCGAGGCCTTAAGCTGTACGACAAGTGTATCGAGGCCTTAAGTTGTAGGACAAGTGTATCGAGGCCTTAAGCTGTACGACAAGCTGTAGTTAATATCAAGATTAACTGTTAAGATTTCCTTTTCCATTGCTGTGTTTCAGAGTCAGTCATTTTTTCTTAGTGTTGTACGATATCATCCAAACGTCAAACGCGTTTGTCTTAATGTCTCGTATGAACTTTTTAACGAGTAGCTTAAGTTTGAATTACTTCTTTATTATATAGAACTCAAGAGTTTTTTTTTACAAGGAAATGATTTTGTTTCTGATTAGAGTACAGTAGCTTAACTGAGCGTTCGATAAATTAGTTCAAAAGTTAAATAAGTGTCATAAGACGAATCAGGATGTCGTAATAACTGAATTTTCCTAGCAATATCATTAATTTTGAAACTATCTTCCACTTCTGCCGCTTCCAAACACCAAATGTTTTAACGTCTTAACTTTTTTCCATCAATAATCTGTGCTCGTTTAGAATACTTAATTATAATTTGTTTTTCTTGTCGGTTTTAGCTACGTTTAAACTTACGCCCTCTGGACGTTGTTAATTTTCCGGTAATTTATTATATATAAATTAATGTAAACAATCAAGCACACTCAATCCACATTTAATGATGCCTTGACGAGCAGTTATGTCATGATAATATATATACACGAAGTGGATAATTAGTTTTATTGTAATCACAACATATATTACATAGTGAGACACAACAGGACGGACATTGTTAATGTTCTTCCAATTGCCGTTTCTATTCTCATAGACGTTTTTATGGGAAAATAACTGTTATATTTATAGTCTGAAACAGCTACTGTACATAACTACATATCACAAACGTCTTCATTCAAGACGTTATATATCTTTTATTGAGACTACAGAAATGTGTCATCAATAGACTAAAATGTCCTAGTGGTAATGTTTCCAAATTATTATCTGACCCCAATATTTCTTGGAATTTGTACCACAGTTTCTTCCCAAGTTGGTTTTAAAGAAACTTGAGTCACAATAGAAATTCCTCAGTGTATTTATGCTTCTTTACAGAATCCTTAAGTTGATTGTTCAATGAATTTATATCTAAGAGCATTTTAGCTTTGAAGTTAGCTGAGCTTGGCCAAGTTGTTAACTTGTCAGAGCACAGATTCGAGATTCGCACCCCATTACCGCAAAAAAAAAAAACATCACGCTCCGCACTTTGGGGCCGTGAGTGCATTATAAGAGAAAGGATCAAATACCACTATTCGATTAGAGCAGTCCATGAGTTGACTATAGGTAATGTCGATTTCCCTCTAGTCTATCATTTCTAGGTCCGGCATGGCCAGGTGGTTAGGGCGCTTGACTCGCAATCTGCAAGTCGCGGGTTCGAATCCCCGTCACACCAAACATGCTCACTCTTTCAGCCGTGGGGGGTTATAATGTGACGGTCAGTCCCACCATTCGTTGATAAAAGAGTAGCCCAAGAGTTGGCGGTGGGTGGTGATGACTAGCTGCCTTCTCTCTAGTCTTACACTGCTAAGTTTGGGACGGCTAGTGCAGATAGCCCTCGTGTAGCTTTGCGCGAAATTCAAAAAACAAACAAACAATCTATCATTTCAAAATTAGAGACACCTCGTATAGGCAGATTTGCGTGAAATTTAACAAATAAAGCTTTGCCGTTTTGATTTTTTTCTTTTTCCAGTAAACAGTGAACAGCAGTTAAATTTTAGCATATATAGTGAATACAAAATACTTACTCCTATACAATAATCAGATTTCTTATCCTGATTATAAGAGTCTATTAGACTCATGAAGCCTTTTCTGTTTGTATGCTTGTTTAAGTGAAGTGTTCCACAATTCCATCTTTGTCTCTTTACAGCGATCGATCCCAGAATTTTAACATTACAAGCTCTCAAGCTTTCTGTTGAAGCATTGGGAGTGGGAGTTTCCTTTTTATAGTGTGGGATCCAGTGTAATCTGGGTCGATTTTCGTGTTAAATGCAATTTAATGATATATTTTGTAAGTTTAAACCATGGAGAATTCAGTTAACTCGTTCTTTGTTTTTTTCAAAGAGAATTTTGGCGGCCATATTACATTTTAAAAATAGCCGCCATTTACAACCTATAATGTCAAATACCTTGGGTTCTAACACGGTAGAAACACGATTCTAGTGTCAATGGTACCATTTTGATAGTGAAGGATTTCGAAAATAATACTTCCAATATTCCCTCGGTCTTAGAAATTTTAATATGGCAGCAATAAAATATATTGTAATCGATATATTGACTTTCAAGTCATCAAAAAACACAGTGTCTCATCACCCATTTCTTCTACTAAGGAATTTTAAAGAGGCTATGAATTATCATAGAGAAATAGCACTAGAAATGTTTTATCCAATGGTTTTCTTTATCATCCTTCCCATCATCGCTATCATTATTATTCACTTCCATATCCCTGTTCTCCCATATTAAGTTTCTCAAAAGAAGTCTTAACGTATTATGGTCCAAAGTCTGTAGCGGGGAATCAACATCACATAAAAATAATAATAAACATATCTTTGGAATGTTTATATTACTCGCAACATCAAACATTAAGTAAACTGTTCTACTGTCAAGTTATGTTACATCTAATAGACTTTCAATTGATATACAATAGTAAAAAGTAAATGTTTTACAGAAATACAAGATATATGTAGGATATTTCAATACTACATACTTTTCACTCTTACTAACCTTCTACCAGATTGTAGTGTGAAAGTCTAATCCGTTCTCAACTATATCGCAACGATGACGTTTCGGTAAGCGAGTTTGATATGAAAGTCATAGTTACTTCTGTAACTGTGTTTTTTGTTTCTTTCAGTTTACAGACATATATAACTATTGGGCAGAAATAGAGAGCCAATAATGAGGAAAATAACACATGTTGGTTATCATGGGTGCGAAAACGCTGGTCAGCAACTTGAAGATGGCATAATAACTAAATCGTCAGCAGAACTCGTACGGACACAAAAGTTGGATTTCCTAACCCTGTATAGAAGCTACTCTCGTCCATAGAGAGGTAAAGGAAATAATATAAAAAACAACAATTCTCTTAAAATAAAGGAAATCCATCACTCTTTCATCTTGAAAATCAACTTTAGGCAGTGTGTTCTATATTTGAGGAAGGCGTGTTTGTGGACTGCATTCTCCTCCAAGTAAATACAAGGCAGGATGAGTCCATTAAAGTCCATCGTCCATTCAATGTGTAATACAAATTAAGAAAGTTTTAGCTTCACATTATACAAACTGTACAGTACTAAGATGTCCTGTTGACAGACTCAGCACGTGTTGAGAGACATGTTTGTATTGAGAACTTTCACATAAGTAAATAATGTAGCCGTAATATGTTAAACGTTTAGAGGATTTCTAGTTTATTTATATATGTATTATAAAGAAGTTATTGTGAAATTTAATACTTATTGAATTTAACTAATTATTTTATTCCCGAGAATTACATTTTTTGATACGTTTGTTTTCTTATAATCAGAATGATAACTCTGATGTGATGTTATTGCTTGCTTTATTTATCTAGATATTGTTAAGTCCGGAAAATAAAAATTTACAGTTCTACAAATTAATGATTTATAGTGTTTTACTGATTTTATTCATTAATATAGTGCTCGTTTTCATGAGAAACATAATTAAACATCAGTTATTAATATAAAGTGCTTTTAATTATGTTCAATTGTCCAATTGAGTATTTAAATAAAATAATAAATATTAATATATTGAAACTATTTTAGTATTTTAGAGAGAGTGACTCTACATTTATCAGCCCAGTAGATTCGTCTTTAATTTAGGTGCCTTCCCTCAATGATGTTCCTTGGAGTTTAACATTTAAGTAATAAAAATTAAGTATATTTTGAATATTAAAATCAACTATGTCTTTTTTGTAAAGTCAAACAGTTATCAAATCAATTAAAGATAGATGTTTCAGAGTTTTTCAACCTAATCTTAATATTTAGGTGCCTGTACTCACACCTAATATTTAGGTGCCTGTATTCACGCCCAATATTTAGGTGCCTGTACTCACACCTAATATTTAGGTGCCTGTACTCATACCTAATATTTAGGTGCCTGTACTTACACCTAATATCTAAGTGCCTGTACTTACACCAAAAGTTATTTAACTTTTATAATTTTGTTTCTTACGATCAATAGATGTGGCAAAAATCAAGAAGAATCTGTGTTGCTTCCAATAACTTTTTATCTTTTGTGATTTGTGCATTATAACGTGGCTTGCATAAAGCCATTATGAGCTTTCAAAGTCTGAAATAAAAAAATAATAATAATGTTATTAACAGTTATTCGAAATCGATAATTACCATGGATTCTAGTACGTTAGATATATGTATCTATACCACATTATTTAACGGTAAAAACACTAAAATGTTTTATATTAGAAAAACCATTGCAGTTGATCTGAGTATCGATATTTTAAATTCCTCCTCCATTTACACGACAATTTTCTAAAATGTTATAAGAACAGGATAAAGAAGTTTAAAGATGTTTTAGAATCGACAGGGGACCAACTTGTAAAGATACATCATGAGCAAACTGCCAGTGTTTTAGTTGAATCTGAATGAGACAGAAGTAATGTGGAAAAGAAGGAAGAACTATAAGATGAAATAAGATAACATAAATAATGATTGCGTGTACAAAGAATATTGATTAAAGCTAAACATGGCAAGCTTTGCAGCGCCATTGAAGTCAAGTCAACTCGTAAGCATGTTGCACTGTAGTCAACTAGTAATCGTGTTGCACTGTAGTCAACTAGTAATCGTGTTGCACTGTAGTCAACTCGTAAGCATGTTGCATTGTAGTCAACTCGTAAGCATGTTGCACTGTGGTCAACTAGTAAGCGTGTTGCACTGTGGTCAACTAGTAAGCGTGTTGCACTGTGGTCAACTAGTAATCATGTTGCACTGTAGTCAACTAGTAATCGTGTTGCACTGTAGTCAACTAGTAAGCGTGTTGCACTGTAGTCAACTCGTAAGCATGTTGCACTGTGTTCAACTAGTAATCGTGTTGCACTGTGGTCAACTAGTAAGCGTGTTGCACTGTGGTCAACTAGTAATCGTGTTGCACTGTCAATCTGAGGGTCCATGATTCATGTTCCATTGCTACAAAATCGCGATACGCGATTTGAGGCCGAGGGTACGTTATAAAAGTGACGATCAAATCTCACTGTTCGATTAAAGTGAAAAGATGTACACATATGATACAAGAAAGATATGTCACTGAAGTGAATAGATGTAGCCATATGATATAAGATATGTCACTGAAGTGAAGAGATGTAGCCATATGATATAAGATACATATGGCTACATCTCTTCACTTCAGTGACAATATAAGATAGACATGTCACTGAAGTGAAGAGATGTAGCCATATGATATAAAACATGTCACTGAAGTGAAGAGGTGTACCCATATGATATAAAACATGTTGCTGAAGTGAAGAGATGTACCCATATGATATAAGATATGCCACTGAAGTGAAGAGATGTAGCCATATGATATAAGATATGTCACTGAAGTGAAGAGATGTAGCCATATGATATAAGAAAGACCTGAGACAACGACTTCACTAAATGGTCCAACATGTAAAACATCTAAAGTAAGTTTACTTCTCGTATTGACCTCTAATGGATCAACGATAAACCTGCAGACTTCTGACGCTGAAAATGGGCAGAGCAAAGATAGCCCATTAACTAAACAAAACTAAACTTCTATTAAATTTTCTACGGATTTTAAATAATTAAGTTAAAACAAATCTCAGGTCAGAAGTTTACAGGTTAATTTATATTTTTATGAAGAAATCTGAAGTTATTATTATTATTTTACCTATTGGCCTCTTCTTTTGTAGAATCTCGTACTGGTCTGCTTAAAATAAAGACTTAACTTTTTGGGTTACTTACGTGACAGTTTTAATTCGTGATAAATTAGCTTGCTATCCCTTTCCGTTCTTGCCCGATCAGAACAGCACCCCATATAGGAGATAACTGAGTTTGTAGATTTAAAACTACTTGAAATCAGAGCGAGAATTGTTAACTAAAGAAGCTAAGTAAGAAAGATTCTCATTCGTGAAACTTTCAATTCTTCTCATACATTCGTTCTTTTCAGCTATTAGTTGAATTATTAAAGCAGCTAAGGCCAGGCTAGACAGCTAGGTTACAGAAAATAGCTTGCGTAATGAAAGATGTCGTAACACAGAAAACTCAAAACATCATTGACATCCAAGTTCAAAACGAATGACAAGTGAACAGGCGTGTGATCTAATGTTTAAATATCTGCTAATTTTGTCTATGTTCACAAATGTTAACGTAGTACGACAGACTTAGTATTACAATAAAGATATAAAAGTCAATATTTATTGTTTACAAAGAGAAATTGTCAAATGACAGTAAAGTTATTAATGTCAATATTTATTGTTAACAAAGAGAAGTTGTCAAATGATAGTAAAGTTATTAATGTCAATATTTATTGTTAACAAAGAGAAGTTGTCAAATGACAGTAAAGTTATTAATGTCAATATTTATTGTTAGTAAACAGAAGTTGTTAAACTCCAAGTAGACCGTTTTGAAATAGTTTATACATTCTTAAGTAAGAAAGGTTGATTCACACTTTAAGCACACTGAACACTACTATCATTACAAAAGATTGTGTTTAAAAACAATACATTTGCTGTTACCTGTAGATTAGGTACTATTGTCATTACAAAAGATTGTGTTTATTGACAATATATTTGTTGTTACTTGTAGATTAGGTACTATTGTCATTACAAAAGATTGTGTTTATTGACAATATATTTGTTGTTACTTGTAGATTAGGTACTATTGTCATTACAAAAGATTGTGTTTATTGACAATCTATTTGTTGTTACTTGTAGATTAGGTACTATTGTCATTACAAAAGAATGTGTTTATTGACAATCTATTTGTTGTTACTTGTAGATTAGGTACTATTGTCATTACAAAAGATTGTGTTTATTGACAATATATTTGTTGTTACTTGTAGATTAGGTACTATTGTCATTACAAAAGATTGTGTTTATTGACAATATGTTTGTTGTTACTTGTAGATTAGGTACTATTGTCATTACAAAATATTGTGTTTATTGACGATCTATTGGTTGTTACTTGTAGATTAGGTACTATTGTCATTACAAAAGTTTGTGTTTATTGACAATCTATTTGTTGTTACTTGTAGATTAGATACTATTGTCATTACAAAAGATTGTGTTTATTGACGATCTATTGGTTGTTACTTGTAGATTAGGTACTATTGTCATTACAAAAGATTGTGTTTATTGACAATCTATTTGTTGTTACTTGTAGATTAGGTACTATTTTAAAATGTGGTGAGTCTTGTCTTCTTTTTTATATTTGTTCCTTTTTGCATATTATTACCATGTAAATACAGAGATATTCCTAATAGAACACAACAATAATCTTCCTGGGTATCAGGAAAATATTCTGATAGAACAAATTTCACAAACACTGTTAAGTGTATTAGTTATAAAAATAATAATATCGTGTTCTGTAACACACAACATCGTAGTAACAGAATCCAGAAACCTCTTTATTGTTAACTATAAATAAAAACTTATAAAATGATAATATTGTGGTCTGTAACACACAACATCGTAGTTATTGAATCCATAAATATTGTTACGTCTCGGTTTGTTAATTGATTTTTCCGTAACTTCGTTTCAACGAAACTTTAACGACACAAGTCTTTACTTAATAAAACTGGTTTATTCTTTAAGAATATAACTCTGCGATACACTTAATCTCAATAACTCGCGCTAAAACAACACTGTAACGAACGAACGTTAACTTCAACAATACCGTGTGACTGCAGTTCAATTACTCACTTTCTACACACACATTACCTTACTGCGTCACGTTTTCCCCTCTTATATATACCAGCCTACCCTACTAGTAATTACTAGAGCATTC
>NW_013672712.1:26924-34271 GCF_000517525.1 Limulus polyphemus
AACAAGATAGTTCTAGAAACTAGAGGGCGCCACAGTGGTCATGTGACTCGCTGACGCAACCATATGTTTGTTGTTAACTATAAATAAAAACTTATAAAATGATAATATTGTGGTCTGTAACACACAACATCGTAGTTATTGAATTCGGAAATCTGTTTGTTGTTAATTATAAATAAAAACTTATAAAATGATAATATTGTGGTCTGTAACACACAACATCGTAGTTATTGAATCCATAAGTATGTTTATTGTTAACTATAAATAAAAATTTATAAAATGATAATATTGTGTTCTGTAACACACAACATCGTAGTTACTGAATTCGGAAATCTGTTTGTTGCTAACAATAGATTTAAAATAGATTAATAAAAATAAATAAATGTGAAGCCATCTCTATCATTTGACTCACCACTTGAGTTATAACGTTATTTCCTGAAAATGTTAAATGTATGAAACATTAGTTAATGCATTGTTTTCTTACATATTTGTATAATTATAGCTTTTTAAAACAATTATTTCTCTTAATTTAATTTCGCTTAGTATAAACTAGTTTTTCTTTAATTCAAATTATATATACTTTTATAAGTTGAAAAACTTTAACAAACATAAATAATATGGTTTCTTACATAAATGGTTTAATGACGACCCAGTGGTAAGTCTGATGACTTATGACGCTAAAAGTCGGGTTTCGATACCAGTAGCGGACATAGCACAAATAGCCCATTGTATAGCTTTGCGTTTAAGAATAACCTAACCAAAGGTCCCCCAATTACTCAATGATAAGTTTGATGGCTTATGATGATAAAAATCGGGTTTCAATACCATTGGCGGGCATAGCACAAATAGCTCATTGTGTAGTTTTGTGCTTAAAAACAAACAAACAAATCACTTGAAAAATCGCCGAATTTACAGGTTTGGTTAAATTACAACAGACGAATGTTTTTAATCAACAGCATTTGTGCAGCTCATGCAAGTTAAATAATTATATTGTTTTACGGCCTCAGTTAACACACCAGTTTCGGATAAGTTTGATTTCTATATATCGTTTTAAGTTTAAACAAGGTTATATGCTAAATTAAAAGTACCTAAGTTTTCCAATGACACTGATGATAGCTAGGACTAATGCGCGGGTTGCGGAAATGTTTAGTACTGCTAACATTTGCTTTTGATGGAATAATCAAGATTGTTACACCTATTTTGACAAGTTGAAGCCTACCTGTTATCACTGATGTCAAGTGTCGAGAACAAACTTGTTAGGTCTTGCTTCGTCGCTGTCACGTGTACTGAATAGTCCCTACCAATACTGTTGATCTCATCTTTTATTGACCGGGTATATTCTGTCCTCTGGCGGCGTTCAAATAAACTAATATAAGAGACAATTCAAAAAAAAAAAATTTGATTTCTATATATGATAAATTTACCACTTTCTGTGCCTAAAACCTAGCATTCTGTTAAATTCGAGGTCATTCATTTTCAACGTATTTAATAAGCAATAAAATTATACGAAAACTAGTAACAAAACAACTGTTAAGTAGATTAGAAATTGTTTGAAATACTGTGTTAAGGCTGTTAAGACTCATTCAACAATTAGCGAGAATAACTAGTTTTATATGTTCAGTAGCTTATTGAGAAAGTTACTGACATTATTAGTTTATCATATGTATATTTTACAGAATTTTAGTGATAAAATATTGGTTTACCACTGATTCTTCCCTACTGTACAATTACTTGAAAAACAAAATTAGAAACATATGTAAGTTTCTGTAGCAAAAATATGTTGTGAAACTACAGTAAAGCTATAAATGTGGATATTTATTGTCAGCAAAGAGAAGTTGTGAAACTAAAGTAAAGCTATAAATTTGAATATCTATTGTTAGCAAAGAGAAATGTATGGTAGTTTATATAGATGGTGATTTGTGTAAAAACGTATGGTGGCTTATATAAAAACATATGCTGGTTTGTGTAGAAATGTATGTTGATTTGTACAGAAACTTGGGGTGGTTTATGTAGAACATATGGTGATTTGTGTAGAAAAATATGTTGATTTGTGTAAAAACGTATGGTGGCTTTTATAAAAACATATGCTGGTTTGTGTAGAAATGTATGTTGATTTGTACAGAAACTTGGGGTGGTTTATGTAGAATATATGGTGATTTATGTAGAAACGTATGGGGATTTGTGTAGAAACGTATGGTGATTTGTGTAAAAACGTATGGTGGCTTATATAAAAACATATGCTGGTTTGTGTAGAAATGTATGTTGATTTGTACAGAAACTTGGGGTGATTTATGTAGAACATATGGTGATTTGTGTAGAAACGTATGGTGATTTGTGTAGAAAATATGTTGATTTGTGTAGATAAACAAGCATTAAATATTTCTGTGTTAACTTTAATCTCATCTTCTTAACTGGTGTAATATCTAGCATAATTTCAACGAAATAGTAATTAATCATCTTTTTATACTGCTTTGTTATCTAATAATTCTACTAACGAGCTCTGGTAGGGAATTAGGCATTCTATAATGTCTTAGGGTTAGAGTTAGCTTAAGAGATATCAGACAAACACGCTTAAAACATTGGCAAAATAACTGGCAGATACCGTGTTACGTTGGGAGGTCCAAGTGCATCACGGGATGGTGGTTAAGGCACTCGAATCGCAACCTGTGGATCCCGGGCTCGAAATCCATCACTGAATATGATCGCCCTTTCAGCCTTGAAGGCGTTATAACAAGATCAATCCCACTTTTTTGTTGGTGAATAGCCCAAGATTTGGCGGTGGGTGGTGTGGACTAGCTGCCTTTCTTTTAGTCTATTACTTGTCCACAAGGAACGGCAGCGCAGACGTTCATCGAGTAGCTTTGCACGAAATTCAACAAACCAAACTAAATGCATGGATATGTGGCGATATTATAGAATTTTAAACGTATCATGTTAAGCTGAGAAAGCCTAAATGCAATGGAAATATGGCGATATTATAATATTTTACTTTATTTTAAAACTGGTTCAGAAGCATGATCTGAAATTAGTCTTAATGTAATAAAACGACGGACAGTAGATGTGAATATATTCATAACAGCATGCGGTTATAGACGAAATAAAGAAGAAAAATCTAATATCAAATGCTAGTTAAAATGTTTTATGCTAATTTGTTGAAATTTACAACATGAGCCTATATACACTAATGCAAAAGGAAAAACTTCTGAAATATTACTATATTAATTTTCAGTGGTTTGCGAAACAACTGGAAACATCTGGACAAAACCGTTAAAGAGTATATATCGTTGTAGAGACTTATTTGGTACAGTTTAATTCACGTTGTATGTGGCATTAAAGACTATTTCAGAAGAAAGTTCTATATACTAAGACATTCAATCTATCAATTTGTTGTTGATAAACTTGCAGCTAACACGGAAAGGCTTAGCATGGTGCTCGATGATATGAAATACAGATGCCAAACGATGCCACTATCTTTAACAAGTGACTTACATGCTATATGATATAAAATACAGATGCCAAACTCATATAGCATGTAAGTCACTTGTTAAAGATAGTGGCATTGTTTAGCATCTGTACCTTATATCATATAGCATGTAAGTCACTTGTTACAGATAGCATCATTGTTTAGCATCTGTACCTTATATCATATAGCATGTAAGTCACTTGTTAAAGATAGTGGCATTGTTTGGCATCTGTATTTTATATCATATAGCATGTAAGTCACTTGTTAAAGATAGTGGCATCTTATAAGATACAGATGATAAACAATGACACTATCTTTAACAAGTGACTTACATGCTATATGATATAAGGTACAGATGCTAAACAATGCCACTATCTTTAACAAGTCACTTACATGCTATATGATATAAGGTACAGATGCTAAACAATGCCACTATCTTTAACAAGTCACTTACATGCTATATGATATAAGGTACAGATGCCAAACAATGCCACTATCTTTAACAAGTCACTTACATGCTATATGATATAAATACAGATGCCAAACAATGCCACTATCTTTAACAAGTCACTTACATGCTATATGATATAAAATACAGATGCCAAACAATGCTACTATCTTTAACAAGTCACTTACATGCTATATGATATAAAATACAGATGCCAAACAATGCTACTATCTTTAACAAGTCACTTACATGCTATATGATATGAAATACAGATGCCAAACAATGCTACTATCTTTAACAAGTCACTTACATGCAATATATATAAAATACAGATGCCAAACAATGCTACTATCTTTAACAAGTCACTTCCATGCTATATGATATAAAATACAGATGTCAAACAATGCTACTGTCTTTAACAAGTCACTTACATGCTATATGATATGAAATACAGATGCCAAACAATGCCACTATCTTTAACAAGTCACTTACATGCTATATGGCACAGGAGTATGTCTGCGGATTGATACTCGTAGTGGGCAGAGCGCAGATAACCCATTGTGTAGCTTTATGCTTCACTTCAAACAAAAATAAGAAATCCAATTGTTTTTAGATTAACTTGTTTAATAATTTCGCTAGTAGAATTCGTTTTAAAATACACAGTTGTTAGCTAATTAGATATTCTAACAACAAGTCAATAACGGAAGTGTGTATTTGGATGCCGGATATATAGGAAAGTTTAATGTAATTACTCAGTTGTTTTATTTAAAGGAAAATGTTGAAATATTACTTTTAACAGGATATAAAGATCAATCTTACTTAGTGATAACTTAGAATGATTATCAAAGTATAGATAATTTTATTTCTAAATGTTAGGATACTACATAAACTTAATAGGTTTGTAACTTAAATTGAATCTCGTTTTTAAAACTTTTTGGTGAGTGGCGTAAAATCTGAAGATGATAAGAAACAATAATATTTTAGATTCTAATTCAGTTCATCTTTTTTACTACTCACAGTAAAATGAAAATGTTTCAATCACCATAAATTGTTTAATATCCATCTGGCAATTTTAGGAACATTTGAAGAAATTATTTTTAAAAACATCATTGCATTAAACAAAATAGTTAATGCCATTTGTACTTCTCTTTAAAGGGCCCGGCATGGCCAGGTGGATAAGGCGCTCGACTCACAATCTGAGGGTCGTGGGTTCGAATCCGCATCCCACCAAACATGCTCGCCCTTTCAGTCGTGGGGGTGTTATAATGTGACGGTCAATCCCACTATTCGTTGGTAAAAGAGTAGCCCAAGAGTTGGCGGTGGGTGGTGATGACTAGCTGCCTTCCCTCTAGTCTTACACTGCTAAATTATGGACGGCTAGCGCAGATAGCCCTCGTGTAGCTTTGCGCGAAATTCCAAAACAAACTTCTCTTTAAAATCTAAAGATTTTTGCTATTTTCAAATCAAAGCTGCACAATTTGTCATCAGTGCCGTATAGATCGCGTGGAATCGAACCTAGAATTTAGCGTTGTAAGTCCATAAACTTATCGCTAACCCCCTGGGGGACCAGACCGATAAAAGCATAAAGTTTTGATACCTATTCGTTCATAGTTATTTAGAATTTTTTATATGCAAAGATTTCACCTAAGTATTTAAATAATAACTTTTTACACTAAACTGAAACAGTCTTTTAGCTTTATTTTATCATCTTATAGCTTAAACATCAATGAAAATAATATCTTTAAAAATTCCAAACTGTTTGATTAAAATAAAAAATCAGTTCTCATATCTTGTATATGACGATATGATAATATTATTCATGAAAAATCCAATCGTCATTTGTCTATGTGGTCATAATACTAATTGTCTTTCTGGAGGAGATTTATGTTTACACGAAAATTAATAACCATTGAAGATATCTTCAAATTCTCGTTCTCACCGGCAATATTAACGAAATACAAAAGTAATTTTAAAATAACTGTTACTCATAGCTGACTTGTTTCATTGAAAATAACCAACTTTCTAAAATTACCACTTTTCATTGTTAACTTCTTCACATGATCCATTTTTCGATATTTTAATGTATGGAGCGTTGACTTGAGCAATTTTCGTATCTGTCCATTTGAAATAAAACCAGAACCTACAATGTCAGCTTTAAATCTTCCATATTAATCATATAATACTGTATACGTGTCTATAATTTCTGGCCTGGCGCTCGATTCCCAATCTGCGGGTCACGGGTTCGAATCGCCGTCACCGAACATACTCACCGTTTCAGCTGTGGGGCGATAGAATGTAGCAGTCGTTGGTAAAAAAGTAACCCAAAAGTTGGTGGTGAGTAATGTTGATTAGCTGCATTCCGTCCTGTCTATCACTGCTAAATTAGGGACGGCTATCACACATAGCTATTGTGTAGCTTGCGAGAAATTCAAACCAAATCGAACTATAATTACATCATCTGAATGTACAGCTTTCTATGTGTCTAATTATCACAGAATGTGCAGTTTATATATATTATATTTTTTCCCTTCACTATCGTTCTTATCTTCTTTGTAAAGATCTTTTTAGCTGGTATGCATTTCTTTATCGATTACTGGGCCAGTAGTCGAACAAAAGGACAACAAAATTAAAAAAACTTCACTCTTCAGTGATATTTAACACATAGTAATTGTTAGGCATGAAAACATTTAATATACTGTTACGTATCTGCTTGTTTGTTAATTTCCGGTAGAAATTCTTTTCGAGGAACTTCAGCGATACAAGTCCTTTTTTTGATTAAACCAGTTTATTCTTTCTCGATACAAACTTTTAGTACACAGTATTTCCACAGTCAGTACGTTTCTGGTCACTTTTAACTTAACTACTTTTATAATACACGCTATGAATCACAGCGATTCACAACCTCGATAATTTCGCTCTTTACGAGTGCAAAACACACACTAGCTCGAAACAGAATAATAAATTACCCGAAACTCACCGTAACTACTGTTCGCTTTATCAGCCCCTGGCTGTTTTCTTCCAGGCTTATATACTAATAAAGAGGCGTTCCCAACTGTTACGACAGCGGAAGTCACGTGACGCTAGTAACACGTCATGAACTTCTAGAACGTTCACGTCTCTTCCTGAAGTCTCGAGAGGCTACTAGATATGCGGTAGTATTGTATATATAAGCCGCCAAGAATTGACGGCAACAATGTGTGATTGAATTGCGGACAGAGAGAGACGTATTGTTGAGTCGAGCACGTGAGACGTTCGTTGTGAATTATAGCGTTTGTTATAGCGCGACTGTGGAAATTAAGTGTATTGCAAAGTTGTATGAAGAAAGAATAAACCAGTTTTATTTAAGAAAGGACCTGTATCGCTAAAGTTTCTTCGGAAAGAATTTTTGCGGAAAATTAACTAACGACCAGAGACGTAACACAACATTCGCGGAGTTCCC
>NW_013672712.1:34337-37823 GCF_000517525.1 Limulus polyphemus
CAATACGACCAAACCAAATCATCGAGTGGGAACCAAGACAAATAAACAAGACCCCACCAGTATGATTTACAATAGGTCTAAACCAAATCATCAAGTAGGAACCAAACCAAATAAACAAGAACACACCAGTATAAATTACAATGGGCCTAAACGGGTGGGAATCAAAACAAATAAACAATAAGCCATCAATATGACTTATAATAGGTCTAAAACAAATCGTCGAGTGGTAACCAAAACAAATAAATAAGAACACACCAGTATGGTTTACAGTAGGCCTAAACAAAATGAGCGAGTAGGAACCAAACCAAATAAGAACACACCAGTATAATTTACAATAGGTCTGAACCAAATCATCGAGTGGTAACCAAACCAAGTAGACAAGAACACACCAGTATGGTTTACAGTAGGCCTAAACAAAATTAGCGAGTAGGAACCAAACCAAATAAGAACACACCAGTATAATTTACAATAGGTCTGAACCAAATCATCGAGTGGTAACCAAACCAAGTAGACAAGAACACACCAGTATGGTTTACAGTAGGCCTAAACCAAATCATCGAGTGGTAACCAAACCAAGTAGACAAGAACACACCAGTATGGTTTACAGTAGGCCTAAACCAAATCATCGAGTGGTAACCAAGCCAAGTAAACAAAACCTCAACAGCATGACTTACAACAGGCCTAAACCAAATTATCGAGTGGTAACGAAAACAAGTTAACAATATCCCAACAATATGATTTACAATAGGCCTAAACCAAATTATCGAGTAGGAACCAAACCAAATATACAAGAACACACTGCTATGGTTTATAGTAGGCCTAAACCAAATTGTCAAGTAGGAACCAAACCAAATACACAAGAACACACCAGTATAAAACATAAATCACTAAAATTGATTAATTAAATAGCAGTATACCTGAAAGATTTGATTATTTAATTAGTGAATGAACTCTTGCAATATCTAACGCATTATCCAATATTTATTTTATCTCATTAGCTAAAAGATAAGGTCTATATCTAGAAACTAACTGTTCGAGTTAACAGTTTTTTTTCCTCACACTTTGATTTGCATTTATATTAGCGTGAGACTATATCATAAAGTTTCTCTGAAGGAAAAATAATTAAGTAGCTTGATTTGGTATGTATCACACAAAATGAATGTTGATTTCTTTCTCAATGTTTAATTATAAGAGTGCTGTAGAATTTTCTTCTATATTTCATAAACGTTTTCTTTTCAGCCCACGGATCACCTGTACATATTCTTTTATTAACAGTATTGCCACCAGTTGTCGTATTATTTTCCAGTAAAGTTTGTTTTTATTTTATTTTATACATACCTTTCTCATTTATATAATTTGAATTTAAATACAGTTTATTTCTTGTACTTTAATATACCACAAAGAAAATTTCTCGCCGCTAGACTGATCAGCTTCTGTTTTCAGACTAAATTTCGTGTGTTCCGAAAAATATTTTGTTTCTTTTCGTTTTATGTTCATCTTCACATCGAATCTCGACTTTTATAATTTAACAAATCACTACACGTGTTCTTCCAAATACTATATTCATGAACCTATAGATCTTGCCATGGTAAAATAACTCTGTGCTTTGTTTATCCTAGAAATACTACATTTGGCTATTGTACAATTGGACTTTTCAGGTATCTTCCCAACCTTTTCACCACCAAGGACCCCATGTTTTTTGAAAGATTCCATCTACCCAACAACCTGTTTTTCTTACTAATAATTAACTTGTTTTTTCAATTTTCACTATCAAATAAAAGACATGTATAACTGAGTGTGCAATTAAAAGAACAGCAGAATTAAAAAACTTACTTGTTTAATGAGATGGTATTATCTTCGCGGACCCCCAGGTGTCCGGGGACCACAGGCTGGGAACCACTGTTCTAAGATATGGGTAAACTAATTTTATCATTAGTGTACCTATTTACACAGAGATAAACAGGAACGATTGAATAGATTCAGATGCATAGAAACTTTCCATACATAAAAATGTTTGTTTTATTAGTCAGCACAAAGCATCAGAATGAATCATCGGCGTTTTGCACACCAGGGGTATCAAACTCCAAATTTAGGGTTATAAGCTATCAAGCTTACCAGTGAACCACCATAGTTCCAACAAAAGCTTAAATTATTTTATTATAAAGAGCTCATTTCATTTTAATATTCGATGTGAAATCGTCATGAAATGAAAAATCTCAGTATAATAAAAATATTTTAATTAGAAAAGTTTAGAATCTTGTATGACATCGGCACTACAAACTCTGGTTTCATCAAATAACCCTTATAGGATTATGATTTCTGGAGATTTAGCTGTTGTTGTAGAATATCCATAATGAAAGATAACAACTGAATGAAATAGATCTTTCAGGTAGTAAAACTGTACTGTGATTAACACCTCAGAAAAATTATGTAACGAAAAGTTTGAATCTAGTTTTTGCGGAAATGGTAGTTGAATTCTGTCTTCGATCACTCTAAACCATTCTTCCTTGTTCCTTTTGTGAGGGCCCGGCATGGCCAGGTGGTTAGGGCGCTCGACTCACAATCCGAGGGTCGCGGGTTCGAATCCCCGTCACACCAAACATGCTCGCCCTTTCAGCCGTGGGGGCGTTATAATGTGACGGTCAATCTCACTATTCGTTGGTAAAAGAGTAGCCCAAGAGTTGGCGGTGGGTGGTGATGACTAGCTGCCTTCCCTCTAGTCTTACACTGCTAAATTAGGGACGGCTAGCGCAGATAGCCCTCGTGTAGCTTTGCGCGAAATTCAAAAACAAACAAACAAACCTTTTGTGAGACAGTGTCCAAGAAACGTCCCTGTAGTTTGGTAAAACAAACGACAGAGAGGAAGAGAGCTGAACTTATACATGGAAGGAAAAAAACTGATTAAAAAAATCTTTCAGCAGTTCGGGATCTTTCCACAAGCCTTGGCGACAAAACCGCGTCGATAATAATGTTAACCGCTCTTCTGTAAATTAGCCGAGTCGGAGGACTTTGGTGGGAATCCACCAGAAGGAGCAAACGACCGTGACAAAAGTAAAACCCCATAGTTATGTCCGGTGTTGCCTTACTTTAGATGCCACCTAGAGACACTTGTAATCCCGACCCTTGCCAATACCCTTCTCGTAAAGAGAATACAAATACCAGTTGTACAGTTACTCACTCCGTTGACACCAGTTACTCACACCGTTGACACCAGTTACTCACTCCATTGACACCAGTTACTCACTCTGTTGACACCAGTTACTCACTCTGTTGACACCGGCTACACAGTTACTCACTCCGTTGACGCCAGTTACACAGTTACTCACTCCGTTGACACCAGTTACCAGTTACTCACTCCGTTGACACCAGTTACCAGTTACTCACTCCGTTGACACCGGCTACACAGATACTCACTCCGTTGACACCAGTTACACAGTTACTCACTCCGTTGACACCAGTTACCAGTTACTCACTCCGTTGACACTG
>NW_013672712.1:38655-41296 GCF_000517525.1 Limulus polyphemus
ACAACTTACTGACAAACAAACACAAAAGAGACGTCTGAAAACACGGGCTGATCAATCTAGTCTGAAGATTGATAAAAAAAGAACAACTTACTGACAAACAAACACAAAAGAGACGTCTGAAAACACGGGCTGATCAATCTAGTCTGAAGATTGATAAAAAAAGAACAATTTACCGACAAACAAGAATAAAAGAGACGTCTGAAAACACGGACTGATCAATCTAGTCTGAATATTAATAAAAAACAACAATTTACTGACAAACAAACACAAAAAAGACGTCTGAAAACACGTACTGATCAATCTAATCTGAAGATTAATAAAAAACAACAATTTACTGACAAACAAACACGAAAGAGACGTCTGAAAACACGGACTGCTCAATCTAGTCTGAAGATTAATAAAAAAAGTTAATCTTCACACTAGATTGATCAGTACGTGTCTTCAGACGTCTCTTTTGTGTTTGTTTGTCAGTAAATTGTTATAAAAAACAACAATTTACTGACAAACAAACACAAAAGAGACGTCTGAAGACACGGACTGGTCAATCTAGTGTGAAGATTAATAAAAAACAACAATTTACTGACAAACAAACACAAAAGAGACGTCTGAAAACACGGACTGATCAATCTAATCTGAAGATTAATAAAAAAAGAACAATTTACTGACAAGCAAACATAAAAGAGACATCTGAAAACACGAGCTGATCAATCTATTGCGAGGAATATTACATTGTGGTTGATTAAACTACAAGAAAAACTGTTTCTAAATTCAATATATATATATATGTATAAAAGAAATGGCTGCTGAACTTGCTTCAGTGAGTTGTCTAAGGCGACTTCAGTAATAAGTTCATTGTTGCGAATATAAAGCAACAGACACTTCCTTTCAGTATGTATAAGAAATACTTAATATAAGGGAATGAAATAAACATTACTTGAAAATATACTGAAAACTGGTGGCAACACTACTAATACACGCAATCGTTTATAATATATACGGATAAGACTTTTACAATCCTCTGAAACTCAGTGTATAGTCTCTCATTGTGATCCACTATTATGATAATTAATATCACACCTGAATTGTTACGAAATAAGATCAATCCTTTGAAACTCAGTGTATAGTCTCTCATTGTGATTCATATTATGATAATTAATATCACACGTGAAGTAAATTACGTTTGTTTGTAATTATTTTAAATAAAAATTAATATATATTACAAAAGTGTTTCTAAATATCTCGACATCAAATTGTATTTATTCTTGTGATAAAGCAGGTTTCATTTTTTAAATCTATACAGTTCTTAATTTTAAAAACAGAGCTAACACCAAATCATTTAAAGATTAAGTCTAACATAAGGCACTCTAATCTGGATCGGTATTACACTTACGTAACTGAACTTATGTTCTTATTGAAGGATCTCGGATAAGTTTAAAAATAGTCAAAGCCCTCAAGCAGTATAGCAACTCAGACTTCAGAATACACCAGGTTCTCTGAATTGATTAAACATGTAAATCTCTGTATAACATCCTATATATCGTCCTTTTGAACAATCTCTTTCACTAAGAAATACCTAGAAAGGTTTAGTTGATTTCTCTAAACAACAGCTGAGTAGATCTAATTAGATCTTAGATTTGATTTTCCAAGTAACGTTTCCATAAAGCTTCTACGCAGTTCTCAATATGTCACACAATTAGATGTGAACTTTGACCTTCCGAGTATTATCTACATATAATTTATACATTGTCTTCTAAGTAGCAAGTAACAATACGCGAACTTCGAATTTCCAAGTAACATACTTCAATGAGTAGTAATTGAACAGATTTAATAAATAGTCTTCTTCGCCCTTCTAAATAAATGTGACAGAACAACATGTTTTTAGATTCCAAATAACATTTTAGAAAGGTGTAAGTAAATATTGTTATTAAAATTAAACAATTTAAATTAAATTACATCAATAAAGGCGAGTAGGCAATGCTTATTACCATCGGACACATTAATTTTAGTATAAATTAGTTATTATAGTATATGTTGAAACACTAATTATTAATTACAATAATAAAATAAACCTTATAACGACAATATAGACTTCCCTTCTTTAACCTGATAACCATAGTGTAGACTTCCCTTCTTTAACCTGATAACGACAGTGTAGACTTCCCTTCTTTAACCTGATAACGACAGTGTAGACTTCCCTTCTATAACCTGATAACGACAATGTAGACTTCCCTTCTTTAACCTGATAACTACAGTGTAAACTTCCCTTCTTTAACCTGATAACCATAATGTAGACTTCCCGAAGACATGTAACTCATATAAATTTAGATGAATCCCATAATTACTGCTAAACACCTCCATTACAGATCCAACCACACAACAGTATAAATTACTGCTAAACACCTCCATTATAGATCCAACCACACAACAGTATAAATTACTGCTAAACACCTCCATTATAGATCCAGCCACCCAACAGTATAAATTACTGCTAAACACCTCCATTACAGATCCAACCACCCAACAGTATAAATTACTGCTAAACACCTCCGTTACAGATCCAACCACCCAACAGTATAAATTACTGCTAAACACCTCCGTTACAGATCCAACCACCCAACAGTATAAATTACTGCTAAACACC
>NW_013672712.1:41875-43605 GCF_000517525.1 Limulus polyphemus
GTTACAGATCCAACCACACAACAGTATAAATTACTGCTAAACACCTCCATTACTAGATCCAACCACACAACAGTATAAATTACTGCTAAACACCTCCATTACAGATCCAACCACACAACAGTATAAATACAGACAACATAGTTTCCAGGTTGAGCCGAAGGAAAAAAAACATCATTGCAGTCCTCTTAAACAACTGATACACTTGATAAAGAAGGATATAAAAATAATCACCAAATATAAGCAGAAGGAAAAGTACAGACATGTTCCCTATATCAAAATACAGTCATATTCACTTATGTCAAAATACAGCCACATTCACCTATATTAAATACAGCCGTAATCTCTATGTCAATATACAGCCATAATCCCCTATATCAATATACAGCCATAATCCCCTATATTAAAATTCAGCCATATTCACCTATATTAAATACAGCCATATTCTCCTACATCAAAATTCAGCCATATTCTCTATGTCAATATAAAGCCACATTCACCTATATTAAATACAGCCATATTCCCCTATATTAAAATTCAGCCATATTCTCCTACATCAAAAGTCTCTGAAAACATACAGCATAAAGTCAGAATGGCATTCAGCGCAGTACGATCGCAGTTAGTGCACACCAAACCGTCTAAAAAATACAATGAAGAAATATAAACACCATTTAAAACATCCCCTGGATTCAATACTTTGGAGAAATCGTGACAAAGATACCAACTACATTTAGAATTCAGAAACGTAACGACTATAATAATAATAAGACTATAATACGCTGAACTGGAATAATGATGAAATAATAGGATATGAATCACACACGAGGAAGAGTTTGTTTGTTTGTTTTGAATTTCGCGCAAAACTACACGAGGACTATCTGCGCTAGCCGTCCTTAATTTAATAGTAAAAGACTAGAGGGAAGGTAGCTAGTCATCACCACCCACCGTCAACTCTTGAGCTACTCTTTTACCTTTTTTTAATGGGAAAAGGCGAGCACGGGGATTCGAACCCTCGACCCTCAGATTGCGAGTCAAGTGTCCTCACCATGCCGGGCCATTAGTGAAAAAAAGAAATATAAAAGAATCCTTATACATTCACCTGATTGATAACACACTCCGCCACTCTAGCATAGAAGTAAGCAAAATCTGGATACCTCTCCAGAAAACATTCAAATAATTAGTCGATTGAAGGTCTAAATCACGACACTCAGTAACAGATTAGCAGCCGAAAAGTAGGTTAAATTAATATATAGCTATAAATCAATAAAACATTACTAACTAATGATTATAATTAAGTGATCGTATGGCTTAACCATGATAAAACCGAACCATTTACTAGTTCAATATTACACAATTTGCATGAAGTTCTAACGGCTTTCTCGCACCAAACACAAGTATAACAGCATACTGAATAGGTTTGAATAAATAGAATTTTGAATAAACGTTTCATTGACGACTTTCGGTAAAAATTGTAGAGATTTTGACCAGAAGTAGTTTCTGTTTGTTGTTAAGCGCAAAGCTAAATGTGATGTGCCCGCCACGGGCATCGAAAACCGGTTTTTTAACGTTATAAGCCTTCAGACTTACCGCCGAGCTAGTGGTAGTGAAACAATGAGGACCAATACGACTACCCTTATCTTGTTTAAAACTAAAAGTAATATAACATTTAATATGACTAAATTATTGACTTTATATTTTAAAATAATTTAAACAAACGCAGCATGTTTCATTTT
>NW_013672713.1:0-6306 GCF_000517525.1 Limulus polyphemus
AACTAGGAAACAATGTACCTACTCTTACTAGAACATTAGAGACTAGGAAACACTGTACCTACTCTTACTAGAACATTAGAAACTAGGAAACAATGTACCTACTCTTACTAGAACAATAGAGAAACTAGGAAACACTGTACCTACTCTTACTAGAACATTAGAGACTAGGAAACACTGTACCTACTCTTACTAGAACATTAGAGACTAGGAAACACTGTACCTACTCTTACTAGAACATTAGAGACTAGGAAACACTGTACCTCCACTTTTAATCAAGATTTCCAAGACATCATCAACAGCTTGGCTTTTGACAGGTTTTGATCTCTGTTGGTTAGAAGTTGTCAGATAAAACTGCAAGATAAAAAAACCTTCTTTCCTATTTTGCCAAACCACAAATGCAGACTGAGGTAATTTACATCACATATCATAAGGAACAAGTCTATTCTAGATTAACTTACCAGAAAAACTAATAAAACTCAATTTCACAGTAAATTAAATTATGCAAAACTTTCAAATTATAACTGTAGGTTAAGGTAAAAATTAGAAATCATGTCACAACCTGAGCCTGAATTAAACTGTTCAAACTTCCAACCTGATATATAAATTAGAGTTCACTTCACAAACCATAATTATATACTAAATTAAGTTAGACCACATTCCCATAAACCACAACTGTAGACTTAGGTGAAAATTAGGACTTGTTTCACAAACCATGAACATAGAATAAATCAGACCAGATTTCCCAAAACACAACTGTAATCTGAGGTAATTAATACAAAAGCTAAAAAAACACAACAGTAAAATAAAGAAAAAAAACCTGTTTATGATGAACCAGTTGTTTGGCAGCTTCATTATGATCTGGTACAGGTACAGTCATGAAAAACTGAGGTTCTGTACTCATTTTGCTGGGGCTTTTTTGTACAATGTTCAACATTGAATTAAAGTTTGGAAGGGATGTAGTCCTAAAACAGGATGAAAATATGAGCAAGTAATTTGAAGATGAGGTGTAGTTTTAAAGTCAGAACTATCAGAAGCAAAGTATTTTATAAAAATTAGGTATTAGTTAGTGTGAACTTAGAAATAATGCCAGAGTAACTCTGATAATGAATACTTTGAAATGTTAATAGAATCACGTACATTCTTATCTGGAATAAAAAATAAAAGTATGGAAAATATGGCACTTAAATCATCAAAAAATGTGTTAAAAATTATAAAGTTACTTTTCTTTCAGATTACCATGTATCTATGGTAAATATTTAGGATAGTAATAAAATAATGACAATAAATATATCCAATTTTAGATAAATATGTGAATAAAAACTTCTTTTCAGTGGAATTTTACATTTTTAAAAATCTTAAACACTATTAAGAACTGGAGAAACTAAACGAGAGAACATCAACTCACTTTTGGTGACCTATGCCATTAGGAACAGAATTAGCCTGATGTTTGTTAACTGATGAAATGGTAGGACTCATATCACTGGTTTGACAGAAAATGACAGGAGTGATTCCTGGGAATGAATTTATTGGTTCGGTAGCAGTGGCCGTGTGAGAAGAAGCAAGTTGACTGCTCATGACTGTGGCCGTGGGAGATGAAGGATGAATTGGATCACTTGTAACAATTGGATGGCAGGGTTGAAGAAATCTTCCAAAGTTGGTTTCCACCAAACTGTTTGTGGGAGGAATGTTTGGACAACTTGATACAACTGGAATAAGAAAAAACATAAGACTTGTTTTTAATGTACAAATTTACGATTATTTGACAGGTTGTAATGATAAATCCATCATTATATAAAGTTAGCACTTCTGTTGAAGTAGAGCTGAACAAAGCACACACAAACAAAGAGCTACCGCACCTTAAGTAAAGTATGTTATCTTTCTCACCAGTCCTCTGATTAAGTAAAGTATGTTATCTTTCTCACCAGTCCTCTGATTAAGTAAAGTATGTTATCTTTCTCACCAGTCCTCTGATTAAGTAAAGTATGTTATCTTTATCACCAGTCCTCTAATTAAGCAAAGTATGTTATCTTTATCACCAGTCCTCTAATTAAGCAAAGTATGTTATCTTTATCACCAGTCCTCCAATTAAGTAAAGTATGTTATCTTTCTCACTAGTCCTACGATTTTCTTACAAGCTTTTCTATAAATAAGTGTATGTTGTTAAACCAGACTTAACTAAATTTTTCTGTGATTCAAAGATTACTCACAACATGCTGAGAAACAACAACTTGATATTTACAGGAGATAAGCATATAATTAACTGTAACAAGACACTCGTACGTTTCACAATTTAACAGCTGAAGTCCACTTCTTCCAGGAAATAACAAAGGTTACCATCAAAAAATAATCCAAACTCCAGCTACATGTACCCTTAATTAAAAAATAATCAAAACAAGTAATAAAAACACACTACAGATAAAAAAAAAAGAATATCTAAATAGGGCTGTGTTTGAAAGTACATTTGTTAGCCAGGAATTCAAAGATAGTTCTAGTCATTTGAAGGTTCATCAGGCAGCATCATTCAAACAGTATTAGGTGTTTTTTTTCTTGTTAACGGAAAATGTTTGACAATATCGAGATAGTAATCACACAGAAAATTTTATCTTTTGGTTTGTATAAAGCCTATTAAATAAACATAATTTGCTGCATTAAAAAAACACCAGAACGTTATTTCATAGTATCTCCTTCTGTACTATTATGGTACAGCAAGTGGGCAGGAGTTACATTTAAAGGCTACACTGCTTCATTAAATTGTACACAAGACAAAAAGAAGGTTTGTGTTTATTTTTCAACTGTTCTGCTTCACTGTTTAGTGATAATCCTTTCTATTATTATTTCTTAATTTGGCTGATGCCTTTATCCAAAGCATATATTTAATTAATTACCAAAAAAAAGTGATAATAACACTGTTTTGTAACCTTTTGTTGTACTCGAAGGTCCGTATTTATTTTCTATTTGAATTGTTAGTGTGATTCTGTTCAGCTTTAGTTATTACTATTTTTATTATGCATATTTAATTAATCAACGTTTTTTTTTTAAAAAAGACTATGACTATTAACTTGTTTGGAATGGTGACTGTTAAGTTGAGATACGTTTGGCTTAAGTCAGCTGCAGTTCTTTTAATTGGCTGAAACCCGGATTCTCGTTGTAAGTCCGAAGACATACTGCTGCGCCACTGGGGGGGCTAACTTGTTTGGAATGGTGACTGTTCAGTTGAGATACGTTTGGCTTAAGTCAGCTGCAGTTCTTTTAATTGGCTGCAAGAGGGTGCTCTTGCAATGTAAGCTTACTGTATGTAGATATACAAGTATTGCACAAAGCATCAAATACATATATATATATGTACAAGGTGCATTTTTAGTTTTATTTAAAATATAAAAACATGATTACTGTTCTACAACATATTTTTAAACTACATGTGAATGTTTTATTTCATTTCTATGGCTTACATGTAAAATAATAGGTTTCCAGTCAAATATAAACTAGTAGTTATAGCAACGTTATTTGTAAATTATCCAATTAGTACTCTCAAGGCTTCGAACATTAATTTGTTGAAGTGTTCTTGAGCCTTTGAAAGCCATAATCTCCCCATCCCTTATTTATTATCTTCAAGATATAAACAGTGTCAATAATTACTTTCAGTTATGCACTTCTTGTATCCATAAGTAACAACCTGATAATTCAAACCTACCTTGTTGGTGATGAAGATGTAACAATTGATGTTGGTTCAGCTTTAGATCTTGGGAGTTTCCTGGAACTGATGCAGACATTGTGGTAACAGCTACAGATGGGAGTGTTGAATTGGTTATTGGAATGGCTACAGCAGCAGTTACTGTAGGCTGAATAGCTTGTTGTTGGTGTTGCATCATGGTCTGTTGTTGCTGCAGCTGGAGTTTAGATCTAAAACAAACACTATATAACACTTACACATGTATCTAATTTGGATTTCCTATTATGAGAGCATTTTAAAAAGTTTAGAGGTTTCTTTACATAATGCCATATGCAGACTGTACATCTGTGAATATTTAGCTCCAGAAAAGAAACTTTTTTTTATACTTGAAGTTGCTCTGAAAAAGTATATTTAAGTGAAATTTTCACACTAAAATCACAACAAAAACAAATAATGTGAAATGCAACAAACATCTCTACCAAGTTAAAAATTAACTTATTGCTCATCAAGTGTAAAACATCACTAAAAACAACAAACAAATTTACCTTTGCAATTCTAAGTATAATTCTTGAATTCTTCTTTGCTGCATTTTAACAATATCTACATCAGCCATCTGGTTTGTTCCATCTGGTGTAGAGTTATCATCTATATCCATTGGCACAACTGAAGCAGGGCGTGGTTCTGTCGCCTGCTCTACACCAGTTGAAGTATTGTAGAGAGTTTCAGGACTTGATAAGACTGACATAGATGAAGTAGTATCCATAGCAACAACAGATGAAACTGAAGACAGCTGACTGTCAGCAACAGTTTGTTGTGGAATGCTGGGAAGGGTGTCTAGAATTATACCTCCAACACCAATGGGCATACAAGGGACACTGTTACTTCTAGTGGTTGAAACCTCTGTTGAACCAGATGTTGTTATCTGGTTGCTTCCTTCAAGATATGTCTTCAGTCGTTCTATAAGGTGGGGCTTAGCCCCTGAAACTGGGAGGTTCCTCTTCTTCAGCTCTGCCTTCAGATCACTCACTGGTTTATATAAGAAATGATTAATGTTTGTTACACTATTTTACATGGATGTTTTTTTCCTATATAATACACTTGTCACTCTACTTTACAAATCTTACTGTATTTCAAACATTTAACTAGCAAGTTTGTCCCCATGAAACTGAATCTTCCATACTTTTAATATTAGATGTCAACACGTTTCACATATGAAACTGCTTTATTGTAAAAATATTTTTTATAGGACTAAATTATCCACACTTACACTAGCCATCAACATGTTTAACATGCGATAAGTGTTTTATTACATTTGTTTTTCACAGAGCCAAATCATCCACACTTAAACTAGCCATCAACATGTTTAAGATTTGATAAGTGTTTTATTATATTTAATTTGTTTTGCATAGAGCCAAACTATCCATACTTACACTAGCCATCAACATGTATATTTTTATGTTAGTTGATTCTCTATCTATTTACAAACTCACATTCTGTCACGAGGCTTAGAATAAGGTTATATTCTTCATCAGTACCTACCTTTCATGTCCTCTAGTTTATTCAGTGGTCGTTGAGATATAGGATTAATTTCTTGATTGGGAGTATGCATATTTTGTCCAGACATATACATATGGCCAGTGGTCATGAACTGACCATGATCCTCAGAGAGATTCTGGTTATTGCAAAAAGAAAATCTTTATTTATTAAGGAATACAATAATAAAACTTCCCATACATATATAAACACACACACACACACAGATAGAGAGAGAGAAAGAAAGAGGTTATATGTGGAGTAGAAAAACTCTTACTTACAAACACTATAAGAACAGTTTCTGAATGATATAAACAATACCTCTTACAAGACAAGACTACTTATGAAGGATCTCTCATAAAAGATATCTCTGAACAAACACAAGAGAAAGAATGGTATCTAAGGACACTTCTTTAAATGTGACATAAAGAGAAGTATGACCTACAATGTATAAAGCTATCTACACAGGTGAAAGATACCTGAATGTATTACCATTAGTAACAAAAAACAATTATCACATACAAGTAACTACCTAAACATGAGAATAGTATCTGAAGGTATTACTGTTGAACATCAAACAATGAGAAAAAAGTATCATATATATATAATATGTGAAACACAAGCGGAGGAAAAGAAAGTATGATTTTAGATACTTTTATTGAGTCAACGTTAACGTGATAGAAGTATCAGCTATTGATATAATACGACACTACCTGGGGAGAAGAAAGTATGATTTTAGATACTTTTATTGAGTCAAGATAGAAGTAAGATCTACTGATATAATACGACACTACCTGGGGAGAAGAAAGTATGATTTTAGATACTTTTATTGAGTCACGTTAACGTGATAGAAGTATCAGCTATTGATATAATAGGACACTACCTGGGGAGAAGAAAGTATGATTTTAGATACTTTTATTGAGTCAAGTTAAACGTGATAGAAGTATCAGCTATTGATATAATAGGACACTACCTGGGGAGAAGAAAGTATGATTTTAGATACTTTTATTGAGTCAAGTTAACGTGATAGAAGTATCAGCTATTGATATAATAGGACACTACCTGGGGAGAAGAAAGTATGATTTTAGATACTTTTATTGAGT
>NW_013672713.1:6947-8486 GCF_000517525.1 Limulus polyphemus
CTAAACATTCTTTATTCCGACACACTTCACAGTTCAAGTACATGGATCCTAAACATTCTTTATTCTGACACACTTCACAGTTCAAGTACATGGATCCTAAACATCCTTTATTCTGACATTCTTCATAGTTCAAGTACATAGATCCTAAACATCCTTTATTCCTACACACTTCACAGTTCAAATACCTGGATCCTAAACATTCTTTATTCTGACATACTTCATAGTTCAAGTACATAGATCCTAAACATTCTTTATTCTGACATACTCCATAGTTCAAGTACATAGATCCTAAACATTCTTTATTCTGACATACTTCATAGTTCAAGTACATAGATCCTAAACATTCTTTATTCTGACACACTTCACAGTTCAAGTACATAGATCCTAAACATTCTTTATTCTGACATACTCCATAGTTCAAGTACATAGATCCTAAACATTCTTTATTCTGACACACTTCACAGTTCAAGTACATGGATCCTAAACATCCTTTATTCTGACATACTTCACAGTTTAAGTACATAGATCCTAAACATCCTTTATTCTGACACACTTCACAGTTCAAATACCGAAAGTATGATTTGGGGGTACTTCTGCTGCCACTCAAGTTGCCACTGTAGAAACAACTGCTGCTGTTGAAGTAACAATTCATAGGAATTTTCAGAAGTTGCTGAAGAAGGCGATGTTGATTTCTGGGCACTTGGCGGACCCTAAAAGTTTAGGGATAGTTTTGACTTCAGTTCCTTTTTTTTTTTCTATTCTTTGATAATAATTTGATTTTACTGAGATCTGTAGAATTAAAAGTCAAAACACTGAAGTTATATTAATAATAAAATGTTTAAAAAAGTCATATAAAACATCTGTAAGATTACTCTTCACATTAAGTTTTGGGTATTCAGTTTGTAAATTTGTTTTCTTTTTCATTTTTTCCCACCTCAAAATACTAAGACATCACATTTAGTAATTCATATAAATCTGTATCATTTCTTACCTTGTATTCATGAAATTTAATGGTCTTAGTTTTGGACTGAGATTTAGACTTGGACTTCTTTCGACTCTTACTGGAGCTACTGTTGGACTCCTGGGTTCGACCCTCCTCCTGATGCCGAGCAGAAGGAAAGCTTGTTTGTGAGGGAGACCGAATCTGGCTAACTGGTGGACTGAATTTCTGATCAGCAATGGAAAAAACTGTTCGAGTGGGTGACTGAATATGGCTAATGGGAAGGTTGAAAGTTTGAGACCAGGCAGGTGAAACAGCTGAGCTAGAGGAAGAAGAGAGGGAAGTCAGTTGAGTGTCATCCTTGGAATCTTTAAATTCTACATTGGCAAGAGGTGAAGACTGACTTGTTTCTAAAGGTGTGAAACTGTAAATAAATAAATAAAAGACTTATTAATTCATATTTCAATATCAGAATAAAGGATGTTTAAGATCTATGTACTTGAACTGTGAAGTATGTTGGAATAAAGAATGTTTAGGATCCATGTACTTGAACTATGAAGTATGTCAGAATAAAGAATGTTTAGGATCCATTCTCCCCA
>NW_013672713.1:9263-13747 GCF_000517525.1 Limulus polyphemus
GCAAGAGGTGAAGACTGACTTGTTTCTAAAGGTGTGAAACTGTAAATAAATAAAGACTTATTAATTCATATTTCTATATCAGAATAAAGGATGTTTAAGATCTATGTACTTGAACTGTGAAGTATGTTGGAATAAAGAATGTTTAGGATCCATGTACTTGAACTATGAAGTATGTCAGAATAAAGAATGTTTAGGATCCATGTACTTGAACTGTGAAGTATGTAGGAATAAAGGATGTTTAGGATCTATGTACTTGAACTATGAAGAATGTCAGAATAAAGAATGTTTAGGATCCAGGTACTTGAACTGTGAAGTGTGTAGGAATAAAGGATGTTTAGGATCTATGTACTTGAACTGTGAAGTAATGCACAATAAAGGATGTTTAGGATCCATGTACTTAAACTGTGAAGTATGTCAGAATAAAGGATGTTTAGGATCCATGTACTTAAACTGTGAAGTATGTCAGAATAAAGGATGTTTAAGATCTATGTACTTGATCCATGTAAATAGCTAAGAATTTCTGCCTCAAAGATCTAATCAATAAAACTTCAACTCTTTCTTTGTGTATCAAAGTTTACAGAAAACTTTCTTTCTTAGTGAACTAATGTTTACAGAAAAGTTTTAAACACTTTCTCTGTGTACTTTTCAAGAAAATATTTTGTCGCTGTAGCTTGAGACAGAATATCAACTTATCTGTTAAAGTAGTATTTATGTCACAATGACCTTAGTTCTCAACTGGTTACCATTTCCTCACTGTGTCTAAATGGCTGACCAAACTATCATACACAGCTTTAACCATTTCTACTTACTTTATGAGCTTTGTTTTCCCTTTTAAACAGAATAATAAATTTTCTATACAATTTTACTCATTTACTAATTATTTAGTACATTTTATTTACTGTGATTATCAGGATTCTCATAATTATTTGAATCTTACATTCTATGCTATTTCCAAGTTAATTTCAATATTTCCAGGCACCTTACATACTGAAACATTTATCTATCACATATAATACATACAACAGAATTATATGCTTGCTGAATATAATATTATCAAACATAGATTTGACACTGTATAAAATACCTGTATCATTACTATCATGTCTGATGAAGCACGAAAAATATGAACTTAACAGGCATACAAGAAATGGAAGACACACCAACAGAAACAGCTCTATAATGACATTATTTATAATTACTATAAAATCCTAGGTTTCCTGTGAGAGCCATACATTACATTTAAAATCAAGTTTGATTTTTAAATGAAAACAAAATGGTATTTCAAACCATCAGAACAATGAGTTTTTAGGTAGTATGTTAAACTATACAAAATCAATCAATGCACCAGTAATTAATAAGTAACTCCTCTTACACATAACTATAAAAAAGGCCTGCAAGATCAAATTACTCGTGGCTGCTGGGAGGAGGAACACAGTGATAGTTTTACAGTCATAATTCATTGCTATTTACTCAGTGGTGATTAGTTTTACAGCCGTAATTCATTGCTATTTACTCAGTGGTGATTAGTTTTACAGACGTAATTCACTGCTATTTACTCAGTGGTAATTAGTTTTACAGCCATAATTTATTGCTATTTACTCAGTGGTAATTAGTTTTACAGCTGTAATTCACTGCTATTTACTCAGTGGTAATTAGTTTTACAGCTGTAATTCACTGCTATTTACTCAGTGGTAATTAGTTTTAAAGCCATAATTCATTGCTAGTTATTCAGTGGTGATTAGTTTTACAACCGTAACTCATTGCTATTTACTCAGTGGTAATTAGTTTTAAAGCTGTAATTCATTGCTATTTACTCAGTGGTGATTAGTTTTACAGCCGTAATTCATTGCTATTTACTCAGTGGTGATTAGTTTTACAGTCGTAATTCATTGCTATTTATTCAGTGGTAATTAGTTTTAAAGCCGTAATTCATTGCTATTTATTCAGTGGTAATTAGTTTTAAAGCCGTAATTCATTGCTATTTACTCAGTGGTAATTAGTTTTAAAGCCATAATTCATTGCTAGTTATTCAGTGGTGATTAGTTTTACAACCGTAACTCATTGCTATTTACGCAGTGGTAATTAGTTTTACAGCCGTAATTCACTGCTATTTACTTCAGTGGTGATTAGTTTTACAGCCGTAATTCACTGCTATTTACTCAGTGGTGATTAGTTTTATAGCCGTAATTCACTGCTATTTACTCAGCTGTAATTAGTTTTACAACCGCAACTCATTGCTATTTACTCAGTGGTGATTAGTTTTACAGCCATAATTTATTGCTATTTACTCAGTGGTGATTTAGAACAACAGCAGAATGCTGGTTGAAATTGTAAAGTATTTGCATGGTTAGATACTCATGTTTATTTTAAATGTTGTAAAATGCTATCAAACTCCAATACCACAAATTTTATTTATGACAATAGCTGGTAAGGGAGTGTTATTCAGATAAATAACTAGTTTTGCCTGTATGTGTAAATGGTGAAGCCAAAGTGATCAAAATTTAAAATTTTTGCACCAAGAAAGAACCACACAATATTTTTCTGCAGCAGACTTTTGAAGTATATACACTTTAGTACATTTATCTACAAAAAGGAAATGTGATGTCTTATATTCTAGTATATGGTTGTGTACTGTACATGGGACTTCATTACAATGTGGTTTATAACAAAGGTACGAAAGGGACCAATGAAACCAGTGTTTTAACATGGGAACACTGTATTTGTCAAGTGAAGCAGGGCAAAAAAATGTGTAAACAAGCACTAAATTATATGGTATTAACGTGCTAGTCAGTAAATGTAATGTACTTCCTGCTTTTTATGCCTCATACGAACCAAACTGTTTTATTATATACTAGATTTACCTGTTCTGTGATTGGTCACTGATATCTTGGTGTGGAGAAAGGGCTCCTTCACTGCTGCTGTCTTCCTCAATCCTAAAGCTAGCTGGTGGGTGTTTACAAATCTCCCCTTCACATGTTTTCTTGAATGGAATCTGCCCCTCTACAGAAACATATTATGCTTGCTTAGATCAGCAGAAGAGTTAGAACATAATTAAAATATAAATATCATTATGGAAAAAGCTATTTAGCATGAAGAGGTGTATTTTTCTGAACAAACACTTTAACTAACATTATTATAAGCAGAAACAAAGGGAAAGAATTTAAGCAATAAAACAAGTTACAAGTTGTAAAATTAATTAGCAAGTGAGATTGCTTAATATAAAAGATAATTACACTCACTGGCTTAAGTTTTTATATATTGGAATTGTTAAATATTCCACTTTCTAAAAGATTTTGTGATTCATTTAGTTATTATTTTTTAATCCTATTTGTATTTTAAATGTTTTCTTTGAATGTTAAAACTGGAAAGTGTAAGGTTAAATACATTTATGACTTTATTATAATACACGTAAGAAGAGAGTGTAGTTTTTAATAACTGTAACTGTTTACTATGTTAGCAGATGTTAATATAAAAAAAGAACGACTGCTTACAGTTGCTTATACAAACTTGTAAATAACTCAATATGTATTAATAAAGATTGTAAATGTTCCTAGAGCAAACACAAAACACTTAAAAGTGAATACTAAAACAATATTCTCAAACAAATGAGTTAAAAGTGGTGGAAAAAAAAAGGTTTCTTAGCTTTCAGCCTTTTAAAACTTGCATTGTGGTTAGTATTAGGATTAGTATATATATATGATTCAGACATATATTCTTAATTTGTTTTGTGATTATAGAAACATGTGGTTGTATTTTTAGAGGAATCTTGGTGTACTACTTGTATTCTTACACAATGATAAAAAGTGAAGCAACAAAAGTTTCAAGATTAACACTGTTCACAAATGGTTTTTATGTTGTATATTTTATCTTGCATTCTTTGACTTCTTTCATAGCCATACTTAACAGCACTCCTAAATAAATTATTTTAGATGTACTTAATGAAGGATTTAGTTTTCTAAGTTATCAATTTTTTCATGTAAATATAACATAGTTGCAGCACAAACCACAATTGCTTAGTTTTATTACCTTCAACATGGTATAATGACAGTTTTGTACTTATAATTGTTCCTATAAATTACACTAATCTGACAAAGATTTTATACAAATTCAATTTACCACTTCAAAGTTGTTATTTACCAATGAAACTTTTAGAGTTGCATTCTCTACCATTATCAATATAATATATAAAAATACACCTCTGTTATTATACTTAAAAAACTGGCACATAGTAAGATATGTTAACAAATACAGACACATATTGTCTTAACACATACGAAGATACATCTGTTGTGTTAACATGTAAAAAGTGCATGTTCTGTTTATATGCAAAATATATCGATGTTGTCTGAAGTGACACAAGTGACACAACCAATAGTGACTATTAAACAAAGTAATCAACACATTTCTTTGTAGTTCACACAGTTTTTACATTATTAACTCTAAATATGCATAACAATGAATACTGTTACACTTGTATTACAGTA
>NW_013672713.1:14654-19487 GCF_000517525.1 Limulus polyphemus
ACTATGGCTCAGGATTGAATCCGAAACCTCTCTACACCATGTGAGTACTGTACCTATGTTTTTGTACTCACTAATCTAACCTGAGACCTCTCTACACCACATGAGTGCTGTACCTATGTTTTTGTACTCACTAACCTAATCTGAGACCTCTCTACACCATGTGAGTATTGTACCTATGTTTTCGTACTCACTAACCTAACCTGAGACCTCTCTACACCACGTGAGTACTGTACCTATGTTTTTGTACTCACTAACCTAACCTGAGACCTCTCTACACCACGTGAGTACTGTACCTATGTTTTTGTACTCACTAACCTAACCTGAGACCTCTCTACACCACGTGAGTATTGTACTTATGTTTCGTACTCACTAATCTAACCTGAGACCTCTCTACACCACGTGAGTATTGTACTTATGTTTTCGTACTCACTAACCTAACCTGAGACCTCTCTACACCACATGAGTGCTGTACCTATGTTTTCGTACTCACTGTAGCTCAGGATTGAACCCAAGACCTCCCTACACCACTTGAATGTTGTAACAACTAAAGTTACCCTTTAGCAATATGTGCCAGTAAGTATTTACTGTTTAACAGTATAAAATAAATGTCATAATAAAGTGAGGGCTAGAAAAGTCATTAGTTTGGTTAAAAACAAATTCATGTGGGACTAGTTGGAGAATGAACTAGAAATTACGTTAGTTGTTGGGAGTGAAGTCAAAACTAGGAGAGTCCATTAAAAAGGGTTAATTTACCAGGAAAAGCTTTATGCATGATATGCAACAAATTTATAAGCTATGCTTCATAGGGTAGTTCTACAGCTTCATAAATGGACCTATGAAAAACAGTATAGAACTGGGAACTGACTAATCAAATTTGGCTTATTTACCATAAGGCACTGGGTTCAAACTATTTCAGATATTTTTCCTTTATCCTGTTCTTTTGACATAACATAAAACAAGAAATATGTTATACAACCTACATGATACAGGACATCCACTTTCAGAAGTATGTTATACAACTTACAGTAAACAAGACATCCACTTTCAGGAGTATGTTATACAACCTACATGAAACAGGACATCCACTTTCAGAAGTATGCTATAGAACTTACAGTAAACAAGACATCCACTTTCAGGAGTATGTTATACAATCTACATGAAACAAGACATCCACTTTCAGAATTATGTTATACAACTTACAGTAAACAAGACATCCACTTTCAGAAGTATGTTATACAACTTACAGTAAACAAGACATCCACTTTCAGAAGTATGTTATACAACTTACAGTAAACAAGACATCCACTTTCAGGAGTATGTTATACAACCTATATTAAACAAGACATTAGCACTAGTTTGCTATAGATAAAACTCTACTATTTTCTACACAAAACCTGAAAGCAGATATCTACCTTCAAGAATATGTTGCTGTATGAGTTCTTGTCTTTCTGGTCGCTTCTGGATCTTGTTTTTCAAAAAATCTCCCATCTATGATCAATTCAAAAAATATACATTGTTAAAATGAACAGGTTATTCACTTTGAACAACTAGTGATAGCCTTGCATTACTATTACTGATTATTTTATGACTTACACTACATTCCCTAAATATTTTGTGTATTACTGATTATTTCATGACTTACACTACATTCCCTAAATATTTTGTGTATTACTGATTATTTTATGACTTACACTACATTCACTAAATATTTTGTGTATTACTGATTATTTTATGACTTACACTACATTCCCTAAATATTTTGTGTATTGGAATTTTTAATGAATACTACAGAAATAAAGACAAACTGAAGTTTTTATTTTTTAGGTAGACTTCAAATGATAAAGAGTATCATTAATTTTTAACTCTGCTACAAGATACTGTAGGGGTTAAATAATCGCAATTTGCCAAATATTAAAATCAGTTAAAATATCAATAGCTATGTACTGCTCTAATAAAGCATTAAATACAAAAATGCCAGGATAATAATAAAACCATTTCTTAATAATGTTAGTACTTCTTTCAATACCTTTGCTCTCTCTAACTTCTGTCTCTGTTCGTGGAAAGCAGGTGGAGTATTTAAAGCTGAAACAAAAATAATATTGTTTATTGATCCTGTTTCTGGTGACCAACTTATATGAACAAGTGCAACCATCTCTGCATTCGCATGAACAATAAACTGGAATTTTAATCCTAAACATTAATAAAACATCTTATTACCACTGACAGTATTTTTACTTCTACTTACGTGGCATTATTCCTTGTTCCACAAGTTGGTTGATTGGTCTCCGAAGCAGAAGCTTCTTTTGTAGGGCTAAAATCATAAAAATAAAACCTAAATTACACTTTGCTTAAAAATCTACTATCCTATTCTTTGTTATGTGTAGAAAAAATTGTTTTACTTAAAATTATATTAAAACATGCTTAAGTAAAAACAATCTATGCCATAAATACCTTACTTTGTAAGGTTAGAAAATCTGTTAATTGATCCTGATTGATCAGAAATTGCAGTAGATATACACAAGACATTGAAACGTAGAGAACACATATTATTGTTATGTGGGACTGAAGACAGTGGAGATTGTTTACAAAACTCAACTTTGGGTGTGTTATTGGAACATTAAATAGGCAATAAATTATTACCCCACCCCTAAACTTTTTTCTTGGTTTATTACTTGTATTACAGTGTTGGATATCTTTCAGGAGGAGTGTCGGTACATAGTTTAAGATGTATACAAGATTGTTACACTTGTATTACAGCGTTGGATATCTTTCAGAAGGAGTGTCAGTACATTGTTTAACATGTATACAAGATTTTGACACTTGTATTACAGTGTTAGATATCTTTCAGAAGGAGTGTCAGTACATAGTTTAACATGTATACAAGATTGTTACACTTGAAATAGTGCTGGATATCTTTCAGAAGGAGTATCAGTACAATGTTTTACATGTACATAGATTGTTACACTTGTAATAGTGCTGGATATCTTTCAGAAGGAGTGTCTGTTTAAAGTTCACGTATTTTTGCACTAAATAGTTTTGTGCATTTATCTCAAAACAGAAGTATTTATTTAATATGAAACTTGATAACATTTTAAGTATCACATAAAATATTTATTTCAAACACTATAATCAGAAATTTTGTATGAATTAATGTATTACTTTCTGAAGCAGAACATTATAATATAGTATTACAGAAGAATGTGATTGGCTAATACGACAGATTTAGTAACTTTTTTTTAAAATTCATCAAATAATTAGTTTGCAGCATGCCATTGACAATGACACAAAAGTTAGTTTGGTACAATGAAAGCAAACATATACTTAAATGTTATTGGTACAGTTTGTAATACGTGTTTGTGATACAGCTTTTGATAAAATACTTAAAGGGAAAAGCATATGATTGCCAAATTACTATCAACATTACTATTTACTAATCATTAAAAATACTACCCTTTATTTGTATCACAACATTACTCTTGTAGGACTATGATATTGTTTTTATCCCATATTATAAACATTAAATAGATAATTATAACATGCGAGATTTGACATAAAGTTGGCAGAAAAGGTAAAAATGGAAACACAAGTAAATCTCATTACAACACATCATGGTTCTTCTACATGTGGCCTTATGCATTCTTTCATCATGTACAACATATACATTTTTGTTAGTTTTGCTATGTGCCAAATAACACTAACTACAAACAGATGATACAAGTAAACTGACTCAAGAAATTCACCTTTAACTGTTTGTGTAAACTTCTCATCAGCCTGAAGAATGTTGCCTTTGATTAACTCCAATGGGATAACCCTAACCTATTCTCTCACTATTGACTGCTTGTGTAAACTTCTCATCAGCCTGAAGAATGTTGCCTTTGATTAACTCCAATGGGATAACTCTAACCCATTCTCTCACCTTTGACTGCTTTTATAAACTTCTCATCAGCCTGAAGAATGTTGCCTTTGATTAACTCCAGTGGGATAACCCTAACCCATTCTCTCACCTTTGACTGCTTGTGTAAACTTCTCATCAGCCTGAAGAATGTTGCCTTTGATTAACTCCAATGGGCCTGGACGATGTGAGAGACGATCATTTAAATCATCTGCTAAGTGGGCCTTTCTTAGTTGCCTCTGTTTTTCTTGCAAGCTCCGATCTACCTTTGTGTCTATATATCAAATTAATTACAATATATAAGTCAGAAAATTAAAGACAAGAAAAAATACAGAGTATGATGGATAAATTTGTTAACTAAAACAAAATATATAAAATAGTTAAACAACACAGATATGATTGAATACAATAACACAAAACATGAGGTGAGACCTATTCACTCATAACACATTCTCATCTAGCACCACTTCAAATTAAAAGATAAAACTGATACAGAAGACTGTAGTTTGCAATAACTATAAGTCGATCTCCTTATTTTAAAGGGTTGAGAATTTTCTACCAATTGTCAGATATCAACTTTTTAAATGTTGCCTAGGTTGTTCATGTGAATTATTGTAACAATCTTGTATACATGTTAAACTATGTACTGACACTCCTTCTGAAAGATGTCCAACACTGTAATACAAGTGTAACAATCTTGTATACATGTTAAACTATGTACTGACACTCCTTCTGAAAGATATCCAACACTGTAATACAAGTGTAACAATCTTGTATACATGTTAAACTATGTACTGACACTCCTTCTGAAAGATGTCCAGTACTGTAATACAAGTGTAACAATCTTGTATACATGTTAAACTATGTACTGACACTCCTTCTGAAAGATGTTCAACACTGTAATACAAGTGTAACAATCTTGTATACATGTTAAACTATGT
>NW_013672713.1:20197-22824 GCF_000517525.1 Limulus polyphemus
TAGTGAGTACAAAAACATAAGTATAGTACTCACGTGGTGTAGAGAGGTCTCAGGTTAGGTTAGTGAGTACAAAAACATAAGTATAGTACTCACATGATGTAGAGAGGTCTCAGATTAGGTTAGTGAGTATGAAAACATAAGTATAGTACTCACGTGGTGTAGAGAGGTCTCAGGTTAGGTTAGTGAGTACAAAAACATAGGTACAGCACTCATGTGGTGTAGAGAGGTCTCAGGTTAGGTTAGTGAGTACAAAAACATAAGTATAGTACTCACATGGTGTAGAGAGGTCTCAGGTTAGGTTAGTGAGTACGAAAACATAGGTACATTACTCACATAGTGTAGAGAGGTCTCAGGTTAGGTTAGTGAGTACGAAAACATAAGTACAATACTCACGTGGTGTAGAGAGGTCTCAGGTTAGGTTAGTGAGTACGAAAACATAAGTACAATATTCACATGGTGTAGAGAGGTCTCAGGTTAGGTTAGTGAGTACGAAAACATAGGTATAGTACTCACATGGTGTAGAAAGGTCTCAGGTTAGAATAGTGAGTACGAAACATAAGTACAATACTCACATGGTGTAGAGAGGTCTCAGGTTAGATTAGTGAGTACGAAAACATAGGTACAGCACTCATGTGGTGTAGAGAGGTCTCAGGTTAGGTTAGTGAGTATGAAAACATAAGTACAATACTCACATGGTGTAGAGAGGTCTCAGGTTAGGTTAGTGAGTAAGAAAACATAAGTACAATACTCACATGGTGTAGAGAGGTCTCAGGTTAGGTTAGTGAGTAGGAAAACATAAGTACAATACTCACATGGTGTAGAGAGGTCTCAGATTATATTAGTGAGTATGAAAACATAAGTACAATACTCACATGGTGTAGAGAGGTCTCAGGTTAGATTAGTGAGTACGAAAACATAAGTACAATACTCACATGGTGTAGAGAGGTCTCAGGTTAGGTTAGTGAGTACGAAAATATAAGTACAATACTCACATGGTGTAGAGAGGTCTCAGATTATATTAGTGAGTACGAAAACATAAGTACAGCACTCGTGGTGTAGAGAGGTCTCAGGTTAGGTTAGTGAGTAGGAAAACATAAGTACAGTACTCACATGATGTAGAGAGGTCTCAGGTTAGGTTAGTGAGTACGAAAACATAGGCACAGCACTCATGTGGTGTAGAGAGGTCTCAGGTTAGATTAGTGAGTACGAAAACATAAATACAATACTCACATGGTGTAGAGAGGTCTCAGGTTTAGTTAGTGAGTATTAAAACATAAGTACAGTACTCACATGGTGTAAATAGGTCTTGGGTTCAATGCTGAGCCATAGTGAGTACAAATACTTGCATTATTGTACAACAAAGCAAAAATTTAAAACCAAGTTTTCATCAGATTTCAAACACACTATAACAAGGCCACTTTGAATACCATACATGAATACATTGAATACCTTAGGCAAGGTCAGAAAAGGTCTTTCAACCCCAAACTAGGTATACACACACACTCACATAAACATAAAAAAGGATAAACTGTCTGTAGGAAACATTTATACTCATTAAATTGTAACATTTAAAGTACCTTTACCAATTTCTCACCCATAAAATTGGAGGACTGCCAAAACCCAAAATATGCAACATGTTTTACTCATGTGATGATATGTCATTCCTTCTAACCATACAGGTAAGTTAAAGTTTATTAAATATCTTCCCTATGTTTCTCTTTGTTCTTACTAGTCTCATATGTTTCTTTTTATTGTTCTTACTATAGTTCAATATCCTCTTTAATATTATGTTTTTATTGTTCTTGCTAGAGTGCAATATATTCCCTGTTTCTTTTTGTTTGTTTATTCAATTCCACCCACTGTCAACTCTTGAGCTACTTTTTACTAATGAAAAGTTGGACTGATTATCACATTATAATGACCACACAAATGAAAGGGCAACAAACATGTTTTGTTATGGCTTTCGATCCTATGACCCACAGGTTGCGAGTTTGTTTTTTCTCACTACAGCCCAATATTTTCCTTTAGTTGATCATACAAACAATATTTCTTAACATTAGGTACAACACATTTTGTTTACTCTCCTTGTACTGCATCAGACTAAGTTAAAATGTTACATCAATATTAAATATAGTAACAATTCTTACACAATTTAAAAACAACATAAACATACCAAACTATTATACAAAAAAGTAATTACCTTCTTTATTTTTATCCATAGATTGTTGAAGAGAGTTTTCATCCACTTCAACCATCCCACCAAGATCGACAGAGGATACAATCCACTCGTCCATTTTAAGTACAAATTAATCACTTTTAACACTGAGTAAGGTACAGGAATGCTTTGAATAGAAAGAATATTGAAGTATTAGTATATGTGCTTTTATAAAAAATAATAAACTAGTGTATTAACACTATTTTAGCAAATTGATCTTCATAAACAAGGTATTTCTTTCAACTGGAAACTTTCTGTAAATTAAGCTATGGTGAGCAGTTAATCATCCAGCTCTACCATCATTAGGGAGTAAAAGAATCATCCAGCTCTACTATCATTAGGGAGTAAAAGAATCATCCAGCTCTACTATCATTAGGGAGTAAAAGAATCATCCAGCTCTACCATCATTAGG
>NW_013672713.1:23717-25751 GCF_000517525.1 Limulus polyphemus
GTCACACAGTAGATACTACCATAAAGATGTAGAGCCTGAGATGTTAACATCACACAGTAGATACTACCATAAAGATGTAGAGCCTAAGATGGTACTGTCACACAGTAGATACTACCATAAAGATGTAGAGCCTAAGATGGTAACATCACACAGTAGATACTACCATAAAGAAGTAGAGCCTAAGATGGTAACATCACACAGTAGATACTACCATAAAGATGTTGAGCCTGAGATGGTAATGTCACACAGTAGATACTACCATAAAGATGTTGAGCCTGAGATGGTAATGTCACACAGTAGATACTACCATAAAGATGTTGAGCCTGAGATGGTAATGTCACACAGAGTAAATACTATTATACAGATGTATCTAAAATATGTTTCAAAATAAGATACTAAAGTTAATTTAAACACATGATCCACAAACTTGTAAAAATGTTGAAAAGCACTGATAGAGATGGAAAGTTGCTGAACACCTGAGGAAACCCATGTAAACCCAAGTTTATAGATAGATATCCATTTCTACATACACAAAAGTTGACACTTTAATTAAGAAAAGTCAAAACAATGGAAGATCTTCAAAGTTTATAATAACACTTGTTCAAGACATGGATGCCCTTCCTGACACATGGAAAAATTATAAGCTACAATAGAATGAACATAAATCAACAGATACATTTTTAAAGAAAGTCCTAGACAAACAAGGGATGAGAATTATTAATAAATTCAACATTGTGTGTGTAACAAACTGGTACAGAATGTTTGTGACCACGTTTCCAAAGGAACTCATCAGGTGGAGCATGGCTGGAAACTAACATTTTAGTTCACTAGTCTAGTTAGTAACTTCACTACTCAAAGTTTAAATATAATACAAATACATTTCTATTGTAGACACGATTTTATGAAATCATTCTTCGAAGGATGTCAGACAAACGTTCGTCATTTCTCTCATTCTTATATATGGTTTAAAATTAACTGGTTATTTTGTAACATTTCATATATTTTCTCTTATTGACTAGTAATTCTTAAGCCAACACACAATTTGCTGAAGAGTCAAGTTACCTTTCTTCTCTAAAAGATGTCACATGCTGTGAAATACATCTTTATGACTTCAACTTGTCAGTAGGTTTGAAGGAAATATCAGAAACTTTTAACCCATATGCCTTCCGTTTAGTGTTCAACATTTTTTTATGGCCATGGCCAGTTTCTGTTATTAAATCTAGATGATTTAACTAAACTGATCACAAATCTAATATTAATTATATAGGGCAAACAGATGCACCAATCTTCACCATTAATGAGTATAACCTAGTTTAATAAATGATACTAGCCTAAAGCTATGAATGAAAAAACAAGTATAATGGCTAACGTAGAGGTTGAAATGCTCGCAATACCTTCAGGATACAAGCTGCCATCCCTTTGCTATACCATCTGGTATCTTCAAATTATATGATCATTATGACACAAGCTGTCATCCCTATGCTATACCATCTGGTATCTTCAAGTCTTAATGATCATTATGACACAAGCTGTCATCCCTATGCTATACCATCTGGTATCTTCAAGTCTTAATGATCATTATGACATAAGCTGTCATCCCTATGCTACATCATCTGGTATCTTCAAGTTTTGATGATCATGATGATGCAAGCTGTCATCCCTATGCTACATCATCTGGTATCTTCAAGTCTTAATGATCATTATGACACAAGCTGTCATCCCTATGCTATACCAAGTGGTATCTTCAAGTTGTAATGATCATTATGACACAAGCTGTCATCCCTATGTTATATCAACTGGTACCTTCAAGTCTTAATGATCATTATGATGCAAGCTGTCATCCCTATGCTACATCATCTGGTATCTTCAAGTTTTGATGATCATGATGATGCAAGCTGTCATCCCTATGCTACATCATCTGGTATCTTCAAGTCTTAATGATCATTATGATGCAAGCTGTCATCCCTATGCTATACCATCTGGTATCTTCAAGTCGTAATGATCATTATGATGCAAGCTGTCATCCCTATGCTA
>NW_013672713.1:26194-37288 GCF_000517525.1 Limulus polyphemus
TACCATCTGGTATCTTCAAGTTATGATGACCATTATGACACAAGCTGTCATCCCTATGCTATACCATCATTTCACAAGCTCAGTCAAATTGACTGACCACGTACCTGGAAAGCTATACATACTACTGGTCTTATTCTTTTGATTTGCCCTTATCCAGGATTACTATTGAATAGCCAAATTCCCTGAAAGAAACTGGTACAACTAAATGACAAGTGGTAAATCAAATGACAGATTGGGATTCACATTTACTGTAGTAAATGTATCTAGTAATATAAGTCTTGTATATAAAAAATCAGATTTTTAATAAAGTATTTCTACTATAGATTTTTACTGAGTCAGTCTGAGTGAAAGGTAAAGAATAAAAATGCTTCTTTTTACCTTACAGTTTTCATTTACATAATTCCTAGCATCTAAATGAATATCAATTTTTTTCAGATCTGTTTCTGTTTTGTGGTTTTATAGCTGTTCTTTGTATTCACCAGAGCAGTAATTCTCATATCACAAGCAATTATTCAGAGCAGGAATCCAATAGTTGTTTTCTGTAGAACTAGAGTAAATACCATGCAACTGCTGAATGTAATGTTTCATAGAATGCTCAATCTGTTAACTTGTAAATTTTACATTTTATTTTGCTGAAGTTTTAATAGACTAAGCTGAGAAGTTTTTAACTTTTACATTTTAGTTTCATTAAAAAAATATTAAGACTGTGCAATTAGTGTAAGTTGCCAACTGATTAATCACAGAGCTCGTTAATCCTCTGGATTCAGGTGAGTCAAAGTGCATGTTATGATCTTTTTAAAACATTATCTGCAAAATCTAATTAAAATTTATTATGAATGTATGTAAAAATTCCCTGTACAGTTCATATCCCCAACACAAGTGATTTTTTGTAACCTGATACAGACTTAACACAAAATCTCTGTGGAATTAATATGCTAACATAAGTAATTTTTGATAAATTACATAAACAACACAGAACCTTAGTTGTGACATTCCATATATATATATATATATATATATACTGTAATCAAGAACTTGATACAAAACCCCTTCATTGGCTTCAGTTAATTATGACTAATTAAGTCATTTAATTATTTTTTTTCACACACACAGACTAATATTTCAGAAACATTATTTTCCAAGCAGAATAAAAAATTACAACCTCCACATACTATTAGCATTACAATTTACATTTACAGATATAAACCTATTGAACTTTCAAGTTTATTCCAAAAAGTTTTAATTTAAATGCAGGAGGTTTGCCTCTGATTAAAATCAAAAGGCAAACAAAGAATTAAAAAAACAATTATATTTTTACAGTCTACACAAGAAAGTCCTATAGGCTACAGCATTAGTTTTACTAAATTATACAAAATAACAAGTTGAGCCTCATATATCTAATTTTATCGTCACTATGTCTAATAATACGTTTCTATAGCGTTTGTAAAAGCAGATAATCAACTTACCCTAGCTAAATTCACAGAGTTACTATTAGATTTTGTAACAACTATATGTCAAGTTCTACCCAAGATAAAAATTTCGTTTGAAAAAATTCTAGGCCTAAGGCTCCATTGATAATACATATTAATAATAACATCAGCAAGAGAGCCCTAGTGACAACACTCGGCCTCACACACACTAAACGTAAAGATTGTAAGTTCGATACATAAAGATATAAAAATAACACCAGTAAAAATTCAATGCCAAAGTGATAATTTTTAGAACCAACAATATACTTTTTTCACAAAAAGTTTCGTTACCTCTCGTTTCTTAAAATTATTGCACAAAATGTAAACATTTTGGAACTGCCCTCATGACTGCAGCCATTGCAGTGTCCCGGATAATAGATAATCATATGGATCACGTGTGACGCAAGAAACCACAATAAGCATATTAAGTTCTCGAATCAATCAGCTTTGGTCTCAAAGTTGAACTGTGAGAGGGAGGAGAAACAAGTTTTCATACACGTTTCTAAGATGGATACTTGCTTGAAATAATGTGTTTATGCTTTTGTATGTTGGTAACTTAATAAAGACCGTTTGTATGTAACTTTTATCTTCAAATCTATTTTGTCCAACAGTATGTTAAACTTTTTGACTAGCTGTCATTTTGGTCTCGCGTAAAAACTTTAATATTTCAGGGTTTCAAACTTAGAAATTTCGATTAATCTAATTAGGTGAAAACAAAAATTTTATTTAAAAAAATGTTAATTGTTGTTAAACCTCGTTAACACAACCTATCACGTACCCCGGTGGGTGAGGGTAAGTTTATGGACTTATAACGTAACAACAATCTGTCGATTATTACTTGATTTTTTTCATCTCTGAAAGGCAACGTTTCTTTGTTCTATTTTGATATTAGAAGTTATACTCTATTAATAAAGAAACATTTAAATTTTAAACGTTTAAGACAGACAAAAATGGAGCAATAATATCAGTATTATAGAAAGTTCATAATTGATATGATCTGTATAAGTTTTATGCAATTCGTATTTCTCCTAATTTTACTCGGTTAGGTTACTTTCATGGCATTTACATCAATGTAATTCAATGGGGAAAATGTCAACTTGAGGTTCAGTGTCCTAGGTGAGAAGCCCCCCAGTGGCACAGCGGTATGTTTGCGGACTTACAACGCTAGAAACCGAGTTTCGATACTCGTGGTGGGCAGAGCACAGATGGCCCTTGTGTAGCTTTGTGCATAATTAAAAACAAAACATTCTAGGTGAGTTCGCAGTGCCACGCTGCGGTCAGTGTTGAAAAACGCTGTTTGTTGACACGATGGCGGCCATTCACATAATTATTTTGTACACGTGAGGTCTGTAATGACATTATATCATGTATATTCTTGAATATTTGGGAAATATAGTATTTAGTTTATGATTTATGTTCATATATATTTCATAAATTGCAAAGATTTAAATAGTAACTCTTATTTTTTAATTATGGTGGTAGGCTATATGAGAGCGGAACTAACTATCTTTATTGTATTTATGTTTCTGAAATGTTTGTGCTTCGTGACCTAAATAAAAACCCTTTCCCACGTACGCACATCTTATTGGTAATCATCTATCTATTTTGAAATTTTTATGGTATATCAAAGATATCCATCAATCACTGCTCCTGTATTACATTTAAAAATTGTTTGTTAATTGATATGTAATTTTTCCTAATGTAGATATAATGTCTGCATTGGTAAAATAATACACCGAACTATTTGATATTCACGTATTTTCTTTTAAACAACTCTAGACAGCATTTTTGCCTTTTGAAATAAAAATAACTCATCCTAATATTCATGTTTTTGTAGTTTTCAATGTCCCACCTATTTTAGTGACGTTAATATAAAAAAATATATTACAAAAATATTCAATTTCATTGTAATAACAAACTTAACGGTAATATTTTCTTAGCCACTAATCATGACTACTTCATTTATATTTTGAAATTTTCTCGAAAAAGCATTGTAAAAAACATTATAACACTATAAAATGGGTTTCGATACCCGTGGTGGACATATCACAGAAAGTCCATTGTGTTGTTTCGCGCTTAGCAACAAACAAAGATATTATGGTATATATGAGTTAAAGTAGAAATACGCCCTACAGTTACCGATTTATTTTTCAGAAAACGTAACTTAATGATAAAGCAAAACACGAACGTCATAATAGGAAGCATTTATAAAACGTTTCGTAATCATCATAATTCCATCATCAGTAATCTAGAGGTACAAAACAAACAAACAATATTTGTAATTACAACAGAAATATATATATATATAAGAAGTAAACCGTTTGAATATACAATTGTAACACGAGAAAATGAAAAAATTGGCACAAGTTAAATAGTTAAAACTTTTGATAATTACGTGTGTTATAATTTCCATCCTGACGTACGAATGGAAATTTTTAAGGAATATTTTAAATAGTAATCAACAAGCTTGTTCCACACTGACCTCCTGATGCCACGATCATCGTCTCTTTGACATATCAGTATATAGCAACTTGACCTTTTTCCCAAATTGAATTTCTTTAATTTATATGCAAAAATGTGTTCATTTTATATATGGTGTCTTTAAGTAACCCTACACAATGGTAAATAGAAATATTATTTTTTGTTTTGTTAACGTTGTTTCATTCCAGTCCCTCAAAAGAACCGGCGGGCAAACATAAGGTTACGCCCTCTCTTCGGCCAAGTGAATGAGCTCCTAATAGGAGGAAGATGTGTATAATATGTTAGCTAAGAGACGAATTGCGGAAACTGGGCTATAACTTGATACAATTAATCAGTAGGACTATAACTTGATTCAGTTAACCAGTAGGACTATAACTTGATTCAGTTAACCAGTAGGACTATCATTTAATTCAGTTAACCAGTAGGACTATAACTTGATTCAGTTAACCAGTAGGACTATAACTTGATTCAGTTAACCAGTAGGACTATAACTTGATTCAGTTAACCAGTAGGACTATAACTTGATTCAGTTAACCAGTAGGACTATAATTTGATTCAGTTAACCAGTAGGACTATCATTTAATTCAGTTAACCAGTAGGACTATAATTTGATTCAGTTAACCAGTAGGACTATAACTTCGATTCAGTTAACCAGTAGGACTACATTTAATTCAGTTAACCAGTAGGACTATAATTTGATTCAGTTAACCAGTAGGACTATAACTTCGATTCAGTTAACCAGTAGGACTATCATTTAATTCAGTTAACCAGTAGGACTATAATTTGATTCAGTTAACCAGTAGGACTATAATTCGATTCAGTTAACCATAGGACTACAACTTGATTCAGTTAACCAGTAGGACTATAATTCGATTCAGTTAACCATAGGACTACAACTTGATTCAGTTAACCAGTAGAACTATATCTTGATTTATGAAATGTAACAATAATATTGGGGTTATTCTAAAACTGGGTACTTTATCAGCGTCCAGTCACGAGAAGTACTGTGAACATCCCAAGGTTGATCATGAGAGGTACTGTGAACATCCTAAGATTGATCATGAGAGATACTGTGAACATCCTGATGTTGATCATGAGAGGCACTTTGAATACCCTGTTGTTAATCATGAGAGGTACTATCAGCATGCTAAAGTTGATCATGAGAGGCACTTTGAACACCCTGTTGTTAATCATGAGAGGTACTGTGAACATCCTAAGATTGATCATGAGAGATACTGTGAACATCCTGATGTTGATCATGAGAGGTACTATCAGCATGGTAAGGTTGATCATGAGAGGTACTATCAGCATGCTAAGGTTGATCATGAGAGTCACTTTGAACATCCTGTTGTTAATCGTGTGAGGTACTGTGGACATCCTAAGATTGATTATGAGAGGTAGCCACAGTAAAGTTACGCGCTGTTTTCTGGATGTTTCAGTGATGCTGTAAAACTGAAGGATCTTGAGGCTTGCTGAATTCTTGAAGAACAACAAGATTATGACTGTATAATATACAGGAAATATTTTCAGTTGTGTTTTTCTTACTACGGTGAACATATACATTTAAGTAATATGTAGCATTGATGATACTAATTTATTCTTCTAAATTATCTGATTTATTTATTAGTTTTAATGTTAGATTTTATGTGAAATGAAAATGTTCCCAAGGTGGTCTCTGCTGCAACACGAGTGACGTAAAACACGAACAATAATCTAAGTACGATCACTAAATAAAATCCTTCTTCAAGATCTCAGTTTCTATTGGCTGCTAACATATAAAGAGAATACAGAAACAAGAAAAAAAATTCAAACTTTAATATCACGAATGTTTGATCTTGAAACAAGAAAGGATTACTTTACCTTTTTTTATATGCTATACAAATATAACTTAGAGACCTAGAGATGTAGAGAGAAAAATAAATAGACAAATAGAAAGATAAATACACAGATAACAATGTTAACGTTCAGATTGATGTATATATAATTAATAATACAGACGTAGAAAGACAGACAGAAGAATAGCTAGATAAAGGCACAGATAACAATCTGAACGTTAACATTGTTATCTGTGCCTTTATCTAGCTATTCTTCTGTCTATCTTTCTCTCTACCCTTCTACGTCTGTATACCTATCTATGTCTAGGAGAGAGAGAAAGATAGACAGACAGGTCTATAAACGTAGAGCTATAAAAAAACAGATAAATATTTAGGTAAAAGCTTATATAAAAGGATATAAAACCATTCTCACTTTTAAACACAGTTTAGATCGAGAGAACTAACTAAGCTTTCCAACTAACTAACGATTACATATGCTAATATTAAGCCTATTTACAGTTCAGTAATGACACACTGTACAATCGGTGTCAAGGGGTGTTCCTGTCAGTTTTATGCTGATTTCGAGTTTTTTTTTAACCTCTATTTCCTGGATTATGGACTCCTCCAAACACTAAAATCGCCCTTCGTGAGCAAACATAGTTAGTAGCTTTCTGATACTGTTCTTACTTAGTTATTGTATTTTGATCTAGCTTCAATATTTTTTTATAAATATATAGATTATTCAATGTTAGTTTTGTGTTTGTTTAAACATTATGTTCCGGTTAGGGTTAAGTTCGATCTGGCCCTAAACGTTTTAGATTGAACTAATTAAAATAAAATTCAAAAGAAAAATTTGAAAAACTCGATGCACTTTGAATAACACTAAAATGTTCTGAAAAGCTTTTACTGTTAAACCTTTTTTTATTAAGTGTCGTCTTTAGTTTTGCTCTATTTTCAATAATTGGTCTTTTCTTAATAAGCACTATGCTTAATGTTAGTAATTTTTAATAGTGTGTTTAATATTCATATTTTATTAAAAATAGTTTGTGTAATCTTCTCCTTTTCTTAATAATTATAAAAAGTGTGTTTAATGTTAGTCATTTCTTAATAGTGTGTTTAATATTCATATTTTATTAAAAAGTAATTTGTGTAACGTTCTTCTTTGCTAATAGTTAATGTTTGTGTTCTTTTTTAACAAGTAGTTTGTTAATTGTTACATTCTGTAAGCTAGGAATATGTAGTAGTGTTCTATGAAGAGTATCCTCATAATTAACGAAAATTATGAAGCCTTATTACTGTGGATTGACATTTCACATCGTTGTTTAAGTTATCCTGGTTCATGCGGTGCATCTGTCTGAGAACTTGCTGTTTTAGCTAAGTTGAGCAAGTTTTATAGGTGTCTGACGCAAAACGCTTGTCACGTTTAATCTTTGAAATGAAATGTTACAGTTTCAAGTAGTGAAATACATGCTAAAATTAGTCGATCCTTCCATATATAATCGGTTTCCTGCTGGAGCAGAACTGGTCCAGACAACAACGATCAACAGTAGAGTCTTTGTCGTCCCTCTATATGTTAAAAGGTACACTTCTCTGAAGTTATGAAACAAGAATAAATAGTTAGTATTTTAAAAGTCTAAAGCGGCAATAACTTTTATTTTACTGTCTGTTGGTCAGGCATATGTTTCTATACAGGATATCACGAATCCCTCCCCCAGGCCTGATGAAGGGCCGTTTGCTTTTTCCTCACCGCAAATGTCGAAGCTTGGGTGTTTGATACTTCGACCTAATCCCTTTGCTTGGCGGTCCTAACCATCAGGCCGTATTAGAATTTAAGACAAAATTGATTAGTATCTTCATAATTAGATATTGGTTATTTTATAAGATCAAATACAAGATTAGATAAGTTACTTCTTTTAATGCAGTTTGACATTTTCAATCTGCATTTTAATATGTTAAACCTTTTAATGTTGTTTGGAATACAATACATGTAATATGTTTTTCGAGACGAATCTTGGTTTCACAAATTTAGGTTATGAGTATGTGAACGTAAGTTTACTACGAAAACCAGTCATGTAAGTTGATGTATTCTGTCGGTTTAGTTTTCAAAACTGAATCGCTTTGTTTGTCTATTTCTTAGCTTCTATTCTGTCAGTGAAGTTTTCAAAACTAAATCACTGTTTGTCTATTTCTTGGCTTCGAAGCTAGACATCCTGACAACAGTTGGTGGTTGGATTTTATTTGTACAACCAGTTCACATCGGACTGTGTGTGTAACATCATGTTATATTAGGCAGTGTGTGTAACATCATGTTATACTAGGTAGTGTGTGTAACATCATGTCGTATTAGGTAGTGTGTGTAACATCATGTTATACTAGGTAGTGTGTGTGACATCATGTTATATTAGGTAGCGTGTGTAACATCATGTTATATTAGGTAGTGTGTGACATCATGTTATATTAGGTAGCGTGTGTAACATCATGTTATATTAGGTAGCGTGTGTAACATCATGTTATACTAGGTAGTGTGTGTGACATCATGTTATATTAGGTAGCGTGTGTAACATCATGTTATATTAGGCAGTGTGTGTAACATCATGTTATATTAGGTAGTGTATGTAACATCATGTTATATTAGGTTGCGTGTGTGTAACATCATGTTATATTAGGTAGTGTGTGTAACATCATGTTATAATAGATAGTGTGTGTAACATCATGTTATATTAGGTAGTGTGAATAACAACATGTTATATTACGTAGCGTGTGTAACATCATGTTATATTAGGCAGTGTGTGTAACATCATGTTACATTAGGTAGTGTGGATAACATGATGTTACATTAGGTAGCGTGTGTAACATGATGTTATACTAGGTAGTGTGTGTGTAACATCATGTTATATTAGGTAGTGTGTGTTTAACATCATGTACATTAGGTAGTGTGTATAAGATCATGTTATATTAGGTAGTGTGTGTAACATCATGTTATATTAGGTAGCGTGTGTGTAACATCATATTATATTAGGTAGCGTGTGTGTAACATCATATTATATTAGGTAGTGTGGATAACATCATGTTACATTAGGTAGTGTGTATAAGATTATGTTATAATAGGTAGTGTGTGTAACATCATGTTATATTAGGTAGCGTGTGTAACATGATGTTACATTAGGTAGTGTGTGTAACATCATGTTATATTAGGTAGCGTGTGTAACATCATGTTACATTAGATAGTGTGGATAACATCATGTTATATTAGGTAGTGTGTGTTTAACATCATGTTACATTAGGTAGTGTGTATAACATCATGTTATATTAGGTAGTGTGTGTAACATCATGTTATATTAAGTAGCGTGTGTAACATGATGTTACATTAGGTAGTGTGTGTAACATCATGTTATATTAGGTGTGTGTAACATCATGTTATATTAGGTAGTGTATGTAACATCATGTTATATTAGGTAGTGTGTGTAACATCATATTTATTCATCACTAGCTTTACATGAAAAAATGATAGCTGAAAATATAGCTTCTTATAGCTCATGCATTTTATATTAGTTGTTGATACACGTGGAGCTTGTGAAATAAAGTACATTTTTGTAATTAGATGTGACTATCATAGTAACCTAGCAAGTATAATCTGTTATATGATTATAACACCAGCCAGTACAAAGCTTACAGCATCTATTAAGGTATGAAATTTGACAACGTGGATACAGAGATGCTTGTTAAAGGTGTAATAAAACGGAAGATGAAAATTAGGTTGATACCACGATAGCCAATTACAGGCAATCTTTTGCTAGCACGAGGTTATCAAAACAGCACGTTCCTTCCAGATGAAAATAATCAACAGTCCGAATACAAGGGTAAAGAATGAAAAAACCTGCAAGAGAACACAATACAAATTAAATGACCTAGGAAGATTACAACCTAATTGAAGAACTTTATTGACCCTAAATATTTACTGCCGAAGTTGATGAATCCTTTAGAAGTCTACATAAAACGAAAGTAACAGCTCTTACTTAAAGCAAGAGGGAATTCCCAATAGCTGCGGCATTTGAAATTCTTTTAGGAAATAAGTTAATCTATGAAACCTTTTTTTTTTTCCTTTTTATTAGCTATATTTTTGTGCGCCAGTAATATCAAGCGTATACCCGATTCAGTTTTATTGCTCATCAACATATTTACCAGCCTACCTTCAAATTGAAATAGAATAGGAATAGAATACATTAATCTATGAGACCTTGGGCGTGGTCAAATACGTCAATCGAAAGGGTTTAACCTCCTAAGTCGAAAACTGTAATTAGTTCTTAAATCGGTCTAGAGGATGACGGAGCTATGAGCTAAAAGTTTGTACTTGGAAAAAATACAACAAAAAAACTTGGAGCCGTTCTAAAAACAAAACAAAAATAAACTAATACCCAGCCGAGTGTCAGAACGAACATCCTTGATGAAAACATAAAAGTGTTTGAAACATAAAACACCATTTATGTGTTATGTCGTCACTAATTACACAGTAATATCTCGTTACTGGGTTTTATCACTAGATACCAGGTAACAACATGTTACTGGATTTTATGACTAAATACTAGGTAACAACATGTTACATGTTTTATGACTAAATACCAGTTAACAACATGTTATAGGGTTTTATAACTAAATACCAGGTAACAACATGTTATAGGGTTTTATAACTAAATACTAGGTAACAACATGTTACATGTTTTATGACTAAATACCAGGTAACAACATGTTACATGTTTTATAAATAAATACCAGGTAACCACATGTTACATGTTTTAAAACTAAATACCAGGTAACAACATGTTATACGGTTTTATAACTAAATACCAGGTAACAACATGTTACATGTTTTATAACTAAATACCAGGTAACAACATGTTACATGTTTTAAAACTAGATACCAGGTAACAACATGTTACATGTTTTAAAACTAAATACCAGGTAACAACATGTTACATGTTTTAAAACTAAATACCAGGTAACAACATGTTATAGGGTTTTATAACTAAATACCAGGTAACAACATGTTATAGGGTTTTATAACTAAATATCAGGTAACAACATGTTACGTGTTTTAAAACTAGATACCAGGTAACAACATGTTATAGGGTTTTATAACTAAATACCATGTAACAACATGTTACATGTTTTATAACTAAATACCAGGTAACAACATGTTATACGGTTTTATAACTAAATACCAGGTAACAACATGTTACATGTTTTATGACTAAATACCATGTAACAACGTGTTACATGTTTTATGACTAAATACCATGTAACAACGTGTTACATGTTTTATAACTAAATAC
>NW_013672713.1:37987-39647 GCF_000517525.1 Limulus polyphemus
ACTATCACACTCTCCTACCTTTAGGAACATTGTGTCATACCCTTTTGCCTTTAACGATCTTATATCACACCCTCCAGCCTTAGAGACATTGTATCAAACCGTCCTGTGTTTAGCAACATACTATCACACTCTCCTACCTTTAGGAACATTGTGTCATACCCTTTTGCCTTTAACGATCTTATATCACACCCTTCAGCCTTAGAGACATTGTATCAAACCGTCCTGTGTTTAGCAACATACTATCACACTCTCCTACCTTTAGGGACATTGTAATTTTTTCCGACGAGTCCAGATCTGCACAGTTCTCAGACAATAGACTCACTTCTGTTTTCTGTCTATCCTACGAAGGATATTTGTCTGTGACAAAATACAGCGGCATTTCTATCGTGTTGTGACTACCGTTTTGGAAGAGGACAATCACAACTGCTGGTATTGAAAGGAACGTCCACTGCTGCTCGATACGCCATAGTTCTTGAGCAAATCCTTCTTTCTGTCTATGTCGATGACCAGTTTGTTACAAAAGGCTGTTTTCATAGAAGATGGGGCTTGTGATAATTCTCCCTGAGTCCAAAGACTCTGGCTTTATCACCCTCTCGTGACTAGGCCAATCACCGGATACGAACCCTCGCTATCGAGCATGTTTACCCCATTCTTGATGTGTTCTTGTGAAAGTTTCCCAAACAACCAACTTTTAGGAATCCTGTCAGTCAAGTTCTTTGTCAGGAGTTGGGTGTAATCCCATGCAAACAGGTTTTAGATCTTGTAAATACGATGTACAACTATGTTTAGTTTCTAATAATGGGAGTAACAATCTTTTACCCTTGGCTATACGTTTGTTTATTTAATAAAACGTCGAGTGTTTAGTTACTTATATAATTAGGAAGTGATTGGCATACTTTATAAAACGAGTTTTTAATTACCAAAACAGTAGTATACTGAACACTGATGATCTAATTACTTTATGCAAACCCTTTAGACAAATAGTATTTAAAGCGAACAGTTTGCATGAAACAGTTTTTATACTAGTGGACGATTGGTATAAAACAATATTTGTACTAGTAGACGACTGGTATGAAACGGTTTTTGTATTTGTACTTGATTTGCAGCCAGCCTCAAGCAGAATATGAGTGAGTTTTAATTTTTAGTTTGAATAAAGCTATTAACTCAGGTAATATCCAAGACGTCAGAAAAAAACCTGTATATACATTCACACTATTGAAAAGGATAAGTTAGAAGAACTAGGCCCAGCATGGCCTGGTGGATAAGTCACTCGCCTCGCAATCCGAGGGTCGCGGGTTCTAAAATAAACATACGATACTAATCATAATAACCAGTAGTTGAGAGTTTAATATTGCATTAATTTTAGTAAGCCAACAAAGTAGCATTAAATACTACACGACATTTTTAGTAAGCCAATAAAGTAGCATTAAATACTACACGACATTTTTAGTAAGTCAACAAAGTAGCATTAAATACTACACGACATTTTGGTAAGCCAACAAAGTAACGTTAAATACTACACGACATTTTAGTAAGCCAACAAAGTAACATTAGATACTACACGACATTTTAGTAAGCCAACAATGTAACGTTAAATACTACACGACATTTTAGTAAGCCAACAAAGTAACATTAGATACTACACGACATTTTAGAAGCC
>NW_013672713.1:40647-44930 GCF_000517525.1 Limulus polyphemus
GACATTTTAGTAAGCCAACAAAGTAACGTTAAATACTACACGACATTTTAGTAAGCCAACAAAGTAACGTTAAATACTACACGACATTTTAGTAAGCCAACAAAGTAACGTTAAATACTACAACACATTTTAGTAAGCCAACAAAGTAACGTTAAATACTACACGACATTTTAGTAAGCCAACAAAGTAGCTTTAAATACTACACGACATTTTAGTAAGCCAACAAAGTAGCATTAAATACTACACGACATTTTAGTAAGCCAACAAAGTAGCATTAAATACTACACGACATTTTAGTAAGCCAACAAAGTAACGTTAAATACTACAGCACATTTTTAGTAAGCCAGAAAATGTTAGGTTAAATCCTGTTAAACCAGAAATATAATTTTCAATTCCGTGAAATTATAATAAACCAATATCATGTTGCTGAATTAGATATAAATTTCTGAAGTTTATTCCCCTTCTTTATTTTATACTCAACTCCAGGTCCCAATTATGCATTAAACACTCTTCTCTACTCTGTCAATATCCACAGAAAGTTACTCACTTCTACAACGACTTGTACGTGGTGGGCAACATTGATACCTTCTCATAATTAGCAATTAGAACAAAGAGCTGAAAGGTTTCACGCTACCTTATCGTATTATATTATAATACATTACCATGGTAACATGCTCCTATAATATTGCGGTACATTGTACCATATTACCATGGTAACATGCTTCACTATACAAACACGGTAAGTAATAGCTCTGAGGTTGTAAGAAGATAGAACAAAATCTTGTATAGAATAATGTCCCTGAAACAAGCTGATACTTTTGATATACTGCATCAAATACAGTAATATTTGATTGTGACTAACCGCCCACTACAGTTCTTACTTATAAAAAAAAAAAGTCAAAACCGCTTTAAAATTCTTCGTATTAATTGAACTTTAATAAATAACTTAGAAACGAAATCAAAATCCTGAAAATATCTCTTGGAGTTTTCCAGTCAACTCACATTGGTTCGGGAAGGGCGACTGAACGTCTAACGTGTTGTCTGTATCGAAGCGTTAGTGTTCTGGGAAATTTCGAACACTTAAACGTCACAGAAGAATAAAGCTGAAGACAAATATGGTAGTGTTCACCACAGATCTAAAATGTATTATGGACGCTGTACTTGGGGCTGAGAATCACACCCGTGGAACTGTACATCAACTAGTATGGGGTCCGAGGATCACACCCGTGGAACTGTACACTAACTAGTATTGGGGGCTGAGGATCACACCGTGGAACTGTACACCAACTAGTATTGGGGGCTGAGGATCACACCCGTGGAACTGTACACTAACTAGTACTGGGGACTGAGGATCACACCCGTGGTACTGTACTTCAAGTGTAACGTTTGAATAAAAAAGTTAGTGATCTTCCATATTAATTTGAAATATTTGTAATAAGATGGAGTGAAGCATGACCCGTCATGTTGCATGTAGAAGTATTGGTCATGACTGTATACACACTCTGTATATATAAGCATGTAGAAGTCTTGATCACGACTGTATACACACTCTGTATATACAAACATCTAGAAGTCTTGATCATGACTGTATACACACTCTGTATATATAAACATGTAGAAGTCTTGATCATGACTGTATACACACTCTGTATATATTCTGTATATACAGAGTGTGTATACAGTCATGACCAAGACTTCTACATGTTTATATATATATACAGCGTGTGTATACAGTCATGACCAATACTTCTACATGTTTATATATACAGATTGTGTATCCCGTCATGACCAAGACTTTTTACACCTTGTATGTCAGTCTTAGCGAGTATTTCAATTCATACAACTTTAACGTAGGCTTAAGTTGTTGTTGCTGTTCTTGGCATATTGATGTTGAAATGATTAGTGAATTCAATAAACGTAATTAAGTGTATAAACATATTCTCATTTCGCGCTTCTTTGAATAGTCGGACCAAACAAACTTGTATTTATACTAACATTAGCTACTCGTTCCTATTTCAATAACTCTTTGAATGTTGAGGAGGAGGATGAAGGTGAAGCTGGATCTCACCCTGAGAGCTTTACTTAGCGACACGGGCTCTGCAATATGTACCAAGAAACGATAGGCTAAGTGCATGTTATTCTTATATCTTTCCACTTAAGTTCTGAGTGAAGTTGTTGACAGATTGAAGTTTTAACGGTCAACGCTTTTTCATTAACAGCATCTATGCCATGGCATTTGTACAAATCAAAATAAAAGTAGCACAGTACGAGATGTCAAGTTTTTTTTCCCTTCAACTTTTGACTTCACGTTTATCCTGCTCGTCTGTCTCTGTCAATTTTACTGTAGTTCAGGTATTCCAGAGACAAACGCCTTTTATTTTATGATTGTTCCGTTGGGAGTTGTCGTGCCCTGTACCGTTGCCCGTAGCAACGGAGAGAGCTGGAATCCAAGATAAAACATTTTTCTGCTTATTATTCATGTCAGGTCGAATAGAAACCAATTCACGGCAACTTGAGGTTTTTAAAACTACCTTCAGAAACAGCGTTGTGTACTAATACGAAAACATCTTAATACAGTAAGATTTGGAAACAATAAAACCCGGGTCTCATTTAAAGTTTTATTCCCACATGTCAGGCACGTCTTTAAAATAATAATAATAAAAATCTCCATTATTTTAGAATGTCTTAATAAATAATCCCCGATGGCTCAGCGGTCATTGTAAACATTAAACTATGAAAATCTGGTCATCTGCGAATATTTTAACTGGATTTTCAAATCTTTTTGGATTACGAAGATCTGGACATTTTTGAATTTTTAGTTATCTTTCATAATATGGTCGAAGTTTCTGCTGTAAAAAAGAACTTGTAGATAAATTATTAGAACCTCTGACTTGGCATTTCTATAGCCTCTTACGAAAGCACTGGTTATCAGATTCACTTGGCATTTCTATAGCCTTTTATGAAACCACTGGTTATAAGAATCACATGTCATTTCTATAGCCTCTTATGAAAACGTTGGTTACTGTACTAACGTAAAGTCTTCTATCAGTTCTGATCTTTGACATATTTTTAGTACAAATTATTGACCTGCAAACTGTATTTAAATTACAAAGTCGACTAATAAAGTGGATTCACTGTCATAAAATCTATTTTTTACAAACAACACCATAATAAACATGATATCTTCAATATTTTTCATGCCTCTGTGCTATTCACATAAAACCCCCAAAACAATGAGAATTTAAGTCTTTTAACACTACAATGTTATTTACACAAAACCACAAAAAACATGAAAAAAACAATCTTTTAGGACCCCTGTTTCGTTTACACAGTACACAAAAACTATTAGAAATAACCACATTTTTCATTTGTATATTGTAACAGCATTTATATCTCGTTTTTCAGAAGAGTCTCTTTTCTCCACTTGCATAGTAATAAAGTTTTAAAACAAAAAAGTGGATTCAAATTTAGTTTGTTTTGTTTTTGAAGTTAAGCACAAAGCTACACAATGGGCTATCTGTGCTCTGCCCACCACGGGTATCGAAACCCGGTTTCTAGCGTCGTAAGTCCGCAGACATACCGCTGTGCCACTGGGGGCATTGAAAATTAGTAAATTTTTTAAATCTCGTTTCAAATTTCTTACGTAGACAACGAACTGCAAATCATTATTTGTAGAATTAAAATGAACAAAGAAAAACAAAGCCACAAATGCATCAAAAGGGATTTTATTGAACGGACTCTTCTTTCTGATGTCGATAAAATCAACAATCTCGTGCTTTCAGACGGGATGTTAGTTTTACAGCTAATTATTGGACAAATTTCTCAGTTCATAATGTTATCTAAAAAATAATAAAAAAAAGATAATCGTGCACGTTCTTCTACACTTCAAAACCATTTATACTAGTACTACCATCCTCACCCCATAGTATATCCTAACCTCACATTTCATAGCTAACTGGAATGAATACATATTGCGAACAACAAAGAGACAGAAAAGTGAAGTCGAGGTAGTCAAACGTCGGTAAGTTCCTTTGTGAGCCAATCAAAATTAAGAACCGTCATGAAATTAATTCGTGGTGTATTCATAGAATAATTATAAGTAAAAGTCAGTTAGATTAACAACTTCTAATGTATAGAAAAGCCAGTGCGTTTTGGTAACACTACGTTCCAACAATGGTTTTTATGTCATATCGCTTAGCAATAAAAGTATTAGGTCGTCAAGAAATTAATGTCGCTTTTTTAAATGGAAAAAACCCGAACAACTTATATATCAAAACAAAGCA
>NW_013672714.1:0-2684 GCF_000517525.1 Limulus polyphemus
ACCAGTTTTATTAAGTAAAGACTTGTGTCGTTAAAGTTTCGTCGGAACGAAGTTACGGAAAGTTAATTAACGAACGGAGACGTAACAGTATTCTGGTAGATTGTCGAGAGCATGTTAAGATTTGTTGTTTTATTCCTGTTTGGTGCCTCCTTTTTACTTTAATGAATCTCAGATAAACAAGTGGTAGAATAAGCCTTGCTGGATTGCTTATGGTATCAGGGTGCTTGGTTGGGCTTTACACTATGGTAACTTATGTGAATGAAAGACTCATGCACTTTGGTCGTCAGTGGTAAGTTGGGGGCTCAGATAATCTCTTCAATCTGCCGATACTCGGGGATCTTCGGCTGTCCAAGGAGATCACTGATTTCTCAGTCAATCAAAATGAAGCTGTACTCCAAGACAGAAGTATGACTATCCAGTAATATTAACTTAACTTATGATAGGTCAGACGTTATTTATGCCAGCAATGTAAAGTAATATATTATAGCAAGTCATGTTGTGATTCGGCATTTTCTAAGAAAATAGTTATCTAGACAGAATGTATTAGCGTATGTGCTGCATTTTATAGTATTAATGGTGAATACAGTCACTTTGATACTACATAAATGTGCTTGTTCTAAGCACTAGTGAATTTCTAATCCACATAGCTATTGTGCAACAGCATACATAAAGCTAGATTAGTTAGACCCCTCACGAAGCCAATTCCTGGCAAAGAGCTTAGTTGTCAGTGAGTAATAGTTATCCCACATATACGTGAATGCTTCCACAATTGTGTAGTTGCCAATACATAGTTCTAGTTCAAAAGCGTTAAGAGAAAATAAATTATTAAACCAGACCTTACGTCAGTAACTGAAATTAAGCTAACTAATTTACAGAAATAGTGTAACTCTTCTTGCCCGGAAGGTTTCTTAAATAGGCTGTTCACAACACCAGCTTGCTTTCTGACAGAAGCTAAATATATAAGTAATATTGTGCCGGATTTTACAAATAACTCGGAAGTCATATTTGTGTAGGTTTCACTAAATTTTTGAATTAATACTACAACTAAATGTATTTAACACAAAATTAGTTTAGAACAACCACCTTGTTCAGAAATGATATACAGATAAAACGTTAAGCAATATCTGTTACATCCAGTAATAATTAAGTTATAATATTATATTTTTCTGAAATGCCAAAATATTCTTTCACCAATAGCAATGATAAAGGTGTAATATAAATTATTGAATAACTTGATGTTCGATGTTTTGTAAAAATTGTTCAATCTATCTAATTAGTTGTGGCCACAATTTCTACAGTGCAGTTTTAATTTCCTTCCCATATTGAACCTGGAATCTGTTATTAACACAGATAATAGTCGAAAAAAACTCATAACATAGTCTTCAAAAATTATTATTATTATTAGATAACGCCCAGAATGAAGTGTGGCTGTGTGATAATCGATTGCTTGTTTCTTACAAACATTGGCCCGGCATGGCCAGGTGGATAAGGCGTTCGACTCGCAATCTGAGGGTCGCGGGTTCGAATCCCCGTCCCACCAAACATGCTCGCCCTTTCAGCCGTGGGGGCGTTATAATGTGACGGTCAATCCCACTATTCGTTGGTAAAAGAGTAGCCCAAGAGCTGGCGGTGGGTGGTGATGACTAGCTGCCTTCCCTTTAGTCTTACACTGCTAAATTAGGGATGGCTAGCGCAGATAGCTCTCGAGTAGCGTTGCGCGAAATTAAAAAACAAACAAACAAACTTACAAACCTTAATGCAGGGAGGAAGAGGTCTCAGAGTACCTGACCCTCCTAGGTCACTAGACCTAAATTCCGATCAGGAGATCAGGCGAAACCTTAATGGACTAGTATACATATATATTTATAAATTAAGAACAACAAAGGACATGCTGGTTTGATAACTTTAATGGACTGCAACTACCTGTTGAATGAAAAAAAAGGACGGCGTTTCGGATTATATACTGAGGCCTTCTTCAGGTAATTGCAGTCCATTAAAGTTCTCAAACCTACTATGTCTACTCTGCCTAAAGTTCCATTGAAACAAGGGACATATATCCACTAATGAGTTTGAGATTTTTCCTGGAGAATAGTGTGTGCGTATATGTTTACCTATAGAAACAGTTGATTCCTTATATCTATTTTAAAATGTTGTTACAAATGTAGGTTGCAACTACAGCCTTATGCCACTAACGGAACTTCAAACCTATGGTTGAGCTTTATCAGCTGTTTCCAATCCTGAAATTTGCTACACAATATTAAATTATAAACTGTAAGAGATTGAGGTTTGTGGCGTACTCTTATCAGACATTCAAGTTTCTTTTATGCAAAGTATACTCGGCTGACATTGAAGACCAATGCGTACTAGGGTTGGACTCAGTGGTGGGATTCAGCCGGTTCGTGCGAACCTGTTCTTAGAATTTAATGACCTCCACGAACCGGTTGTTAACAATCGTATGTATAGGCCTAATAATAACGTTACAACTTACAAGTACTCGTGTTTACAACGCAACCCTACTAGCAGGTTAGGCGGACTAGGTCTACTAGATCTCTGATGAATCATTTGCCAGCAGGTAAGTGTTTTTTTAATACAGATTCTTATGATCTTATCTAAATTATTATTATTAGATCTAACTTAGTTATATCATCTACTATAGGCCAAGCGTCCTAGGCCTACGTGTGAGT